>NC_081206.1:24231563-24359063 GCF_902713425.1 Acipenser ruthenus
CAAGACCAACAAAAACCAAGACCAATAGGTGGATTACCATTGAATTGCCATTGTCAGTGGTGGATTGTGAGATTAGTATTGGGTACAGTGAGTTTTTTTGAGTTTTTTTTCCTTTTATAATTCTGACTCTAGTGCTTTGACATGACTGCTGAAGCTGCTGTTTAAAGGCTTTGTTAATGTGATTGTTGTAACTTAACCTCTGTTTGCAAATATTTGAGGCCTTTACACCCTCACCCCCTTGGACCAAGGATCATATATATATATATATATATATATATATATATATATATATATATATATATATACACACATATATATATTATTCATTAATAGTTGTTTTTGAGGTTTGGTGATCCCTGTTTGATATTGAACACGAGATTTGGTCATGTCTGTTTATTGAGAAATAAAACACAAATTCCATAAAAACAATGCAGACCTGTATTGCACCTTACCACGCTGAGACATCTCAAGGCATTTTACGGAGAAGTCCAAATACTTTGCTTATAAACTATATGATAGAGAAACTAGGAAAAACAAGCAACATTTTAGTTCATACTTAAAAGGAGCCTAGCTGCACTTCAGTATAACTAGGCATGTCTGTAATGGCTAAAAGTGTGTCCTATTGAGGTGGACAGCTCTGCAGCTGGAGAAGCAATTTAACAACATCATAATATTATAAATTAGTGTGGCCTAAATCGTGTTTATTAATGTTGGTAAGCTACTGTGGCCAATTCACTATGTCTACTTATCCGTGTTGCTGGATACAAGAAATATCCTTTTATAATCCACCACATTATGACACAATACAGTGGGTGTCGTTTGAATCTGAAATCTGTAATAAAAGTAAAAGGTTTTGTGCATTATACATTCTAACAGCCTATCCTATTTTCCTTGTGCAGGATATCTGTGAAGACATCTCAGACCATGTGGAGCAGATCCATGCCCTGTTAGAGACAGAATTTTCGCTGAAGCTCCTGTCTTACTCAGTCAACATTATAGTTGACATTCACACAGTGCAGCTCCTGTGGCACCAGTTACGGGTCTCTGTTCTAGTGCTGAAGGAACGGGTCCTGCAGGGCCTCCAAGACTCTAACGGGAACTTCACCAGACAGACTGACATTCTGCAGGCCTTCTCTGAGGATAAGAATGAGGTGAGGGGCCGTCTTGCATTCTGACCAGCTTGGTAACTTCCTCTGAAGTAAATGTGAGGGATTTGGAGATGAGAGTTTATTTCAGTTTCTTTTATTTTAAAGAGAGAAAGGGGCAGGCTTACTAAATGGAAACTGAGACCCACAGGGGTCATTGAAAGGTCACAGGAAGGTTACAATCCTAAGCATACCCATAGTACTGAAATATTTACATTTATAATATAATTATTGTATAGCGGTATGCAGTGCCTGTTTTTGATGTAATGCCTTGTTTTGCCATGTGGAACCTCAGCAGACCCAAGTCACTTTAAAGTTTGAGAACCACTAGGTTAGTCATATATCAAAAAACATCCATGGTAGTATCTACAAATGCCTTTTAGCAATGGGATGTTTTGGCTAGTTAACTAAATTTGCAATTCTTATGTGATTTGAGAGGTTAAAGCAGCCTCCAATATTCTTTGTTGTTGTTTTTTTTACAGGCCCGTCTTGACTCCTTAACTGAAGTTGATGATTCAGGTCAGTTGACAATTAAATGCAGCCAAGATTACTTTTCATTAGATTGTGGTATAACTGCATTTGAACTGAGTGACTACAGTCCGAGTGAGGACCTGCCAACTGAGCTGGATGCAATGAACTCTAGCCGAATAAAGTCAAAAACCCACGAGGCCTGTTATTACCCAGATTTGGAGAAAGACTTCCCAGAGCTTATCCAAAGTGTGGGCTTGCTGACGGTAGCTGCTGAACGCTTGTCTTCCAAGCAAGAAGTTAACATCGCAAACCAGGAGGGACATTCAGCTTCCACTCCAGAAATCAGGGAAGAATCCAGTGAAACTTCCAAGAAGTCATCCCCTCTGAGTGGGATAGCCAAGACTTCCACTGAGCCATCAGCCATACCTGATAATTCACCTGCTGTGGCTATAGGGACTTCCTATCAGACACATCAATCAGTTCCAAAAAGCCGGCACCACTCTCATTGTGAAAACTCCAAGAGACCTATCAGAGACTGTTTTAACTACAATGAGGTTTCTCCAACGCAGCCCTCATTGCCTAAAAAAGCTATGTACTTAGAAGGAATGTCAAGAGATGATATAGAATCGGTCCTCAG
The DNA here is from genome assembly GCF_902713425.1 of Acipenser ruthenus. Taxonomy (NCBI): domain Eukaryota; kingdom Metazoa; phylum Chordata; class Actinopteri; order Acipenseriformes; family Acipenseridae; genus Acipenser; species Acipenser ruthenus. Next base: position 24,233,817 of record NC_081206.1, read on the forward strand.
CAGAATCCATCCATCATCTCTTTTAATTCAGGCAGAGATGAGCAGAAGCACTCCATCCCTTCTGGATCCCCCAGACAGGTCCAAGTTCTGTCTGGAACTCACATCAGTCTACCCCAGTAATACCTCCTCATCTGTCAGCCAATCCTATGACTGTTTGAACAAGATCAGTGACAAGAACTGTAAGGTTTTAATGAATGCATCTTCATACAAAACTTCTCTGGGCACAGATAGGCTCAACCTCACAGTGCAAAGAGGCTCTTCGGAAACAGATCGACCAAGTGACCTTGAAGATCAGAGTTCCTATGGGGAATCCAGATATGCACCGAGCACTGACTCCCCTCACTGCTGCAATGAGATCAGTAGTTCAGCTCATAACGACACAGCAGTGAACAGTCATGAGGTGAGAGTCCAGTCTTTAATTGCAGAAGATGATCAAAGTTATCTTCCAGGATCCCCCATCCATAGTAATCAGAAAGATTCCAATGCTGGTAGCCCAAAATCAGCATTGACATCCCTGGTTCCACTTCTTCCAAAAGACAAACATGAGCGTTCACCAAACCAGAGTAATGGGAACAGTAAAAAGGTTGAGCCATGGTATGGATCAGATGAATACTTGGCTCTTCCAGCTCAACTCAAGAAAACGGAAATGCTGGCACAGAAGCTGGAGAACTTGGCCAAGGTCCTGCCCCAGAAACGCATGGAAGAAACCATCCAGGATATCGATGACTGGGAGCTTTCAGAAGTGAACTCTGACTTTGAGGCCTTCCCACCTTTTCAGCCTAACAGAAAGTATGAAAAAGCATTTGGTTCCAGGACGATTTCTCCCACATCCTCTAGTGACATTGCCCCATCACTGGATGAGAGCATTGAATCTGGGCCACTGAGTGACCTCCTATCAGAGGATGAACTGCCCAGTCAACAACCTAAAACTGAAAGATGTGATAAAGAAAAGGTGCAGAAGGGATGGGTTGAACCAGCGTCCTGTGATACAGACGACCCCAGCCTAAGCAAACTGGCACTTATTCAGCAGCTGCTTGAAGATATCCACCACCAAGACAACTATGAAGACATCTGGGAAAAGATTGAGGTGAGTGACTTTAATTTGAATTAGTCTTAAAGCTGCAGTGTCCCTCGGACATATTTCATGTTATACTATCCTTGCTGTTCAGTGTTATAATATAGGCTTCTGAGACTTAGAATTAGACATTTTTTTTAAAGGGAAACTGTTAAAGTTGTACTTTTATAGATCTGAACATTTACTACAGAATCATTTATACATGGGACACTGCACCTTTAATAACCCCATAAAGTGGAATATTCTACAAACAACACAAATAAAGCACACTGCACATATCTAGAGAACCACTATCCCAAATCGATAAATACTGGTTTGTTCATTCTGTAAACATTCTAAACTAGAATTCTACATAAATCAATTGTTTTCTCACACAAGGAGAAATACTTGTAGACCTACTCAACAAAATACATAGAGGTTACATTAATAGATATATCTTTAGAATTATCATCCATTTGTGATTCAACTGGGCTTACTGCTGTAGCATTATCTATGTCACAGTGGTCTCGTTTTGTATAAGTTACAGTGTCAGGTTGATGCAGTATACCTACTGAACTGAATATTATTACTGAACTAGTTGGATATTCTCCAGAAAGTCCTAAGAGTCATGAATGTAAGAGACTTGGATACAAATGAACCTGCCAACTGAGTCCCTACAATCCACCCTCTATTAAAGTATGTATTGTCTGCTGACTTCTTCTCCATTTTGGGTGAAACTGCAGCAGGACCATGCAGCTTTTATATGTTAAAGAATATTTCAAAGGGACAGCAAATTTATACAAAAGTGTGGGTGTGCGTGTGCGTGCGCGCGCGTGTGTGTGTGTGTGTGTGTGTGCGTGTGTGTGTGTGCGTGTGTGTGTGTGTGTGCTACATTTCACAGCTGGTCCAACCGTTGTGGCTTGCCAACAAATATGCACTTCAGCACCACCTTGGGGTCATTTGAAATATGTCACAGATGTTGATTTAATATTCTTCTTTATGACAATTGATGGCTTTGTTGTTCTGTAGATTGCTGATTGATGAAATGTCCTTTCTTATAAGGAAATTGTGACATGTTATTTAGGCCTTGCATGGTCAGAATCTGCCTAAAATAAAATGTCTGACCTTTCCAATGTTAAGAACAATTCAGCTGTCCTGGTGTGAATTAGAATATGGGAAATCAGGTTATTCATGTAGGTAGGTAGGAGTTTACTTTTAATAAAACATAACGTAACAAACAAATAATACAACAAATACAGCTGGGACAGATACAAGATACAAGTATTGCGTTTAATTTTAAGGAAGGATATTTAATCTTTAACCACCAGGTGGAGTCAGTATTTTAAAGTTGACACTTGGACTTCTTACCTGCCTCTGTAAATGATGCCATTTCATGCTATAGAACAGACATGTTACAAGAAACTGAAAAGTTGTTATAGAGAATACTGAAAGTGATACTGAAAGTTGTTATAGAGAAATATGAACCAACTAAGCTGCATGTTAACAGAAGGATATTTCTCCTGATCCGTTAAAGGAGCGCTCTCCATGATGAATGTGTTCATGCCTTAGCCTGCTCTCTCTACCGAATCATGATCTCATTTCAGCCTGGGATTCTTCTGCTTTCTAATTCTGCTCTATGAGAACAAATTAACATTGTTCAGAAATATGGTAGTTAAAAGAAGCAGGCAACCTGAAATGATATGGAACACATTCCAGTGACTGATTATATTAGCATACAAATACAGTAGCATTACAATGACTTCATTCTCGGGCAACAGGCATCTGGAAGTGAAGAGCCTCACCTTAGAGGCTTCACGGAAGTAGTGACGCCAAACTCAGAAGCTTTACAGATACCGTGGCTGACACTCTTACAATTTGCAGTGCTCATTTTTGACTGCATTTTTAAAGTAAAGTAATACTTAACGGTATTTGTAAATGTAAATGTTAGGATATGGTTCCATTGCAATATTAAAGTTAGATATGCTTTTTCATAATTCATTAGTGACACCACCACTATGGTAAGGGCTGTTTAAGAACCACGTTTTAAACACATTACTGGGATAAATGCTTCATATACTTCCATTCCATGTATTCCATATATTCAGTGATAGCAATAATTATCAATATCATGATATATACAGTATAATGCTCATTCCCTAGTACAGTACCTTGATGTGATACTAAATTACATCAATTTTGTTGTTAGTTAGGCAATATAATGAGACACAAGGTCCTTTTTAGCCTGTAACAGTTTCCCTTTTTTGTTCAGTTGTTAAGGATTTGGATTTGTATTAGCTAGTCAGAATCAGTTATAACTAGTGATACTGTGTATTGCGCAAGTGCCCCATCTAGTGGTCAGCTGTGCAATCTATAAATGGTGTCTATGACCTCTACACAGTATAGAAGGTGAAAGCTATTGTAAATGTGCCTGGTAGCCATCTTGCAAGCAGCCCTAATAATATTGGGAAATACATGTTTTTATGAGGAGACATACATTTTGCAGTACTGTGCTGTGCACTGAAGCCCATAAATAAAGCAATGTGCACTGAAGCCTGTGCAATATCAACATGCTTTGCCATTGCATTTCCACACAATCAGCCTTGAGGAGTCTCTTCAGAAGAACACTTTGCTGTAATAGATAGTATACGTGGCAAATAATGAACCACTCAGAAACAACAAAATTAAACAGAACACACATAACATGGTACTAAACATGTAGGACATTCAATATTAGGGGAATGTACTATAGATGACAGGGAGTATCCCTCCGAGCCATTTTTTCGCTCCTCGATCTGAGTGGTCTTATTCTTAACATCACAAAAAGACCATCAGAGCTTTCATTCCACAGGAAGTGTATCATCTCTGTTTTTCTTCGCTTGGTTTGGTCTGTTTTATTTTGTTGAGTGTTGTTGCTTGTCTTGGATCAGCTGATAAGTGTTGAGGAGTTTTGAAAGGTAAACGTGTACTATATTTAAATTCTGCAGTCCTCAATTTAAATGTGTTACAGTGACTGGATTGTAAACGTGAGCTATTATGTTGTAAACTGTATACTGTTTTAAACCACTGGTCTGCAGTCAAAAGCACTGTGGAGTTTATGAGATCAAGTATCGGGCATGATCAAAAAAAAGGGAAAAAATAAGTCCAAATCCAGCTTCTTCTTGTATCTCATACCAAATACATTCAAACAGATGTACAGAGGAATTGCTCTTCTGTAAACAAACAACTTGCGTGGCACTATTAAAAGCAGATGATGCAGATGTGATTCTAAGCACAGGCTGCTGTGGAATTTCACATGCGGTGTAGACACACACACAAGCTACCTCATAAAGGCATTCACTTTGTTTTCCATGTTGTATGCACTGCACTTTGAAGCTTCAAGAGTCAAACATCATTCCCCAAAGATTTTCTTTTTGTGTGTGTGTGTTCTGAATTCCCCTGTATTGCAACACACATTGTCTGTGTATCAGGGCTTATAGATGCAAAATGACCTCTACAGCTGTGTGAACTCGATAGATAATGTTTGCCTCACTGGGAATATGCACTATGGTAAGTCAAAGCCTAAACAGAATAGATGGTCTTTGGAATGAAGAAAGACTGAAAGCTAAGGAAAAAAAAAAGCTGCAATGCAGAACTACCCATTTTGTCCAGCAGATGGCACAATTTGTTTAGATAAAAAAAAAAAAAAAAATCTGTCTGATACTGCAAATAATAATTTTGTCCAGACAGGAGAAAACATACATTTCTGTAGTGTAATTATTCTGTAAGGGTGTCAGTTCTTTTCTTGATTTCACTTGAGACATTGTTCACTGATTGAAAAACAGTTAATTTCTAACAAGCTGTCTTTTCCTCATAGGGGTTTGTCAGCAAGCTGGATGAATTTATTTGCTGGTTGCACAAAGCTCTGGAAGCAACAGAGAACTGGACCCCTCCCATGGCAGAGACAGACAGCCTCAAGTTGTACCTGGAAACACACTTGGTATGGCAACACTGTTCATAGAGGCACTATACCTGTATGTTAAAGGGAAAACAAGCAGAGTATGGGTATGTTGGGTTTCCTCAATCAACACTCTGTGACAGATCGCCATCAAGTGTCTGATATAAATGATTACAGGAAATACAGCTATTGAAAACTACAGTCATACTTTAGCTTTATTACAACACAATTACAGATATAGTTACACAAATGGATTTCCTAATAAGTATTTGTAAATGCAGAATGGTCGGGATGGAGTATTTTTTGCCCACGCTCCCTCACTCAGTCCCCTTGCTTACTGAATATCTTGCAACAGTATCCCCGAAAAGATAATTGTTCTGTTTCTGCAATGAAATCTCTCTAAACTGGTTTCTACCTAGTAACTGAGGAATAAAAAAACACCATAGTTTTACAACATAATAATGCCCACTTAATGCCTTAAGAAAAACTCCATGTAATTTATAATTAATAAACTTGTATTCCAATCTGCCCCACTGATGGAGCCCGTCTCCTTTAGAGTAGTGGGTAATAAATAAACATGAGGTGCTCATCATATGTCACCACTGTGCTTTGAGGCGACAACACTATACATTTATATGTGGGGAGTTTTTGAGTTCATTTCAGTCTTATGTTTTGTCTTCCTAGCCCTAAAGTTTGAAGGAATATGCGTATATGCCTTTTAAAAAAATATTTTATGAAATAACATCAGAATAATGGATGGATTTTGGAACCACTCAAGTAGCACAAAAATCAATACACTGGGAATGAGAGGTGCGCATCACCAACTGACACAGGAGAGATGGGGATCTGCAGGTTGGAAGAACAGAAACCCTGTCAGACCTATGGGATGTGGGTCACGAAAGGTTGCAGATATCAGATAGACCCATTTTATAAGGGATTGAAGTGTATTCAAAAATCAAATGGCTATTGATTGCACACAATGGCAGATTTAAGCTTGCGAATCAAATTACTGAAGCTAAAAGAGAAGAAAAAAAAATATCCAGTGGTACACCTTCTTCTCTTAGTGACCGCCATGCTGCAGTTGGCTGAGAAAGAAAATTGAAAGAGCATTCATGAGAGGGGACTGCCAAAGATGGATTTAGAGCTCCAGTTTTGCATTTTCTTTGGCTTTTATGGATGCTTTAGTGTACATCCAAGCCTGTTTTATCATTTCCCTGTTGATAGAAACTGAACAAGAGGAGATGAGAGCGGACTCTGTTTGTGTGCCACTGTATGTTAAAAAAGGAAATGAAAAAAAAATAGAAGCAAAATTGTCATTCCCTTGGAAACGACAGTAAAGGGCACTTTAGCCAGTCCTACTGTAGCTGCCAAGCTTGTGTAATTAAATCTGTGCAGGAAATGCAGATGAACTATTCACAGTGGCTTCTGGAGGGTTCCAGTATTCAATACTTAATCACAGCCTCTGTACTCGATAAGTGTGAGTGGTGATGGAAACTGCGGGGACTCTGGAGAACAGAGGGGAGGCAAATTAGAATCTCAAGCACACTAGGGATGTGTATATATATATAAAAAAAAAATCTTTCTTGTTTTGACAATTTCTTCAGGTCTTATTGGGCAATATTCACAAAACTTTAAGGAAAGTTTTTGAAAAGGATCTTTAAATATTAAAAAAAAACTTTGAAAACGGCTAACCCTTTCTAAAACAGTTTTTTAAAAGGTTTTGTGAACTCCAGATGTATGTAACAAAAAAAAAAAAAAAAAAAAAACATTATCAAAACCTTTGTTTTGTGAATAGGACCCATTGTTTATCTTTGATTGCTATTTGAATTTGATGAAGTCCACATCCTTAGACCATGTTACATCTTTCTGTGTGGCACAAAACTTGCACTTTCACTTTGCCCCTGTTTGTTTTCTTGACAATTCTTGTTCAATTGCAACAGACTAAAACAAACGAGAACTGTCTTTTTACAGTGACGCTGGTGGTAATTCATGCTAAAACATGGCACTTGTGTGCAACATCTGTGCAAAGGGTCCTTTAAAATGTTCTATTGATGTTTTTATTAGAAACAAATTCAAATATTGGGTTATTGTATTTAAAAAAATTCAACTGTATCAAAGATGTCAATTATGGGACGAGTCCTATCTAATTTTGAAACTTTCTTTCAGTCCATCTAAAAACATAAAATAGTATTGCCTGGATATTAAATACTCAACTAATATAAGTTTGCTGTCCGTAGCATTTTTACCTGTTGCATTTTAATGGGAGACTAATAGTAGAAGATTGATCAATATGGCACATATAACTTAGAAGCTTTCAGTTTCCCAACTTCCTACAAAGAGAGATGGGCTGTCCTTAGAAATTAAATGTTTGTAAGTAAAATGTCTAAACACAGTCATTGAACTGAAGCCACTCAGTTGGCACTTTTACTCTACCTTCTGTTACTCTACCTTATTTTTAGGCTTATTGAATGCAGCTCCCAAATTGATTCAATGTGACGACCTGTGTCTCTTTTCATTTCCCTCACAGAGCTTCAAACTGAACGTGGACAGCCACTGTTCTCTGAAGGACGTGGTGGTGGAGGAGGGGAGCCAGCTCCTGGAGCTCATTGTGTCTCACAAATCAGGTAAACTCTTCCTCGGATATGACAGGGCTGTAAGAGAGACAGGCTGGTGCTGTAAATTATCTTATTTAATATTAATGTTTATATTAACATACTGACCTTCACGATTTATAAATGTTTCAGCAACTGCATTCTGTTTGGAATGGAGGCCTATGATGTAAAGTGTAATTCAGCAATGAATTTTGTCTCTAATCTTGGCCCTGATTAACGGTACACATACTGGGACAGCAGGCAACAAGTCTGAGCAGAATGCTGTATATCACAAAGGCAGAGACAGGGAGAGGCTCTGACAAAGAGAGGTATTCGGGAATAGCAGGATAAATGTTTTTTTTTTCATTTGAATTTTCAGTTATTCCCCCACCTACCCTATTCCCTAATTTGCCCATCTTTATGCTGGTTAGTCGGTCCCCATGATCTAAAGCTTCCTCATTTACTGTAATACAAACATTTTTAAAATGAAAACATTTGTCACTTCAGTTGCATCAGGTGCTGACTGTCAAACTGGTTCTGAAGGCCAGAGAATCAGACATCATTCCCCAAAATATAAGACAATTATTAGAAATGATATTCCCTAACTTCCAGGATGTCAACAACCAAGCTGCTAAGCAACCATCGATGCTATAGAGCCCTTTAAGAACAGTAACAGTATAACATTGGAAACCCTGAATTCAGTCTGTCAGGGCACTAGGATGCGTTTTATTTATATTTACTGTACAACACGTGGCATTGTGTGAGTGTGTATTATTTCAATTCCCATCTGATGCTCATTCACAGCCCTTGAATTGCATTTATTTGTACACATTTTTAAATACATTTTTTAGAAATCTTAAAACAGTTTGTGGGAACTCTATGCATTATAAAATAGATACATAGATAGGAAATTTAACATGGTATAATTGTGCACACAGTGACTGAAGACACTATTTCACCCAGAACCATAGCGTACATGAGCATAAAAACATATATATACAGTATGCAGTATACAACTATAATACAGTATGTGTCCAAGATTAAGATGGATATCCTATGTGAATAGTGAAACGTTTCAATAAGTATATTAGAAATAAACCCATTTTTCTTGCTATGCTGTCTCTGAAGGGCTTAAAGACATGCTGCAGATGATTCTAAGTCAGTGGCAGGAACTACAGAGGCAAATCAAGCGTCAGCACAGCTGGATTTTGCGAGCCTTGGAGATCATCAAAGCAGAGATCCTGGCTAGTGATGTGTCTCAGGAGGACGAGTATGGAACAGGGAGCCCCAAGGTAAATGGCTTGAAGTTTCTCTTATTTCCTCTTTATTTCCCGGCTGGGTTTGAACTGGTCCAGTCCCCTCCCTGAGGCTGTTATCCTTCCACTGGGTAAAATAAATAAGATGGTATAAGTTTCTTTGATTTGCCTAATAAAAGGGAAGAATGAAAAAGGCATCTCAGTGAAGTTTTCCAGCGGTATTGATGCACGTAGCCTGACTTTTCTTGGAAGAGTAATAATATATATTTAAGTACTGTACTTGTAAATAGTGTGTGCATATATAAACAGAATGGTAAAACACATAGCATTATTCGTGCAATATGAACAATCAGAATGCTTTTAAATTGTTTCGTTGCAATTATAAATCACTATAATCAGTGCAATCATTCAGCTCTGACATCCATTAGCTGCTTGGTTACAGCAAATTAACAAAGAAGCGAGAATGTGATTCATTATCTCATTCCTGTTAATGACTATCAGATGCATTGTCTAATTAGAGGATGGTCGTTGTAGTGGGAGGAAGGTCATATGCTTTGCTACAAATCTTCCTGCACTGTGTGTTTAAATCCTCAAGACTGTGCCTTGGTTGAATAAACAAGCACTTCTCTGAAAAGAAGAAGGAACGGTCACTAGTCTGGAGTGCACCTGTTGACAGCACCTGGACTGCTTTTATTGACTGAGACGGCTGTGGTTGAGGCTGTGGACCCGTTCGATCAAATAAAGACACTCTGCACTATGTGTGTGTTTGTTTTAGGGCAATATACACCCAGGTAATATCAGTACGTGTATGGTTACTGTAAAGGAGAGCTATACATGGATTAAATCAAACATGCACTGGCTTACAGTATACTCATGTTGGCACTGTAGTAACATATTGTTTAATATCACTAAAGTTTTTCTCTAACTATAAGGCCACTATAATTTGTATTGAATTCTGGAATTTGTAAAATAATATTTGAATGTTCTAAAAAGCGGTGGCTCTTATTAAGGTCATCCTAAAACGTGTAAGCCTGCTGTAGTCATTGTGTTTTAATTGCAGAGTGTAGTTAATAAGGAGGATCATTAAATCACCCTTGAGTATTAACAGTATACAAAATATGACAGAAATATTCAGAATACAGTTAGATAAAGATTCTATTCAGAATTACTAAGTGCACATTGTTTTATGATGAATCCTTGGTTATTGCTTATTATTGTCAACTACAGTGGCATGTGGATGTTGACATTTCTCATCTTTCCAATCGGTCATCGCTGCTTACTCATAAACAATATAAAAATAAAGGTGATGGAAAATATAGTCTTAAGAATCCATTGGCATGTGTGGTTACCTGAAACGGAGGCAGCACACCAAACTGGGTTATACAGGGGAACCAATATTGACATTTCAAATGTAGTGATTTTACACAGGTTGGCTGGTAATCTTAATTGAATTTGGTGTTAAAACACCTGTGTGCCATTTATACTCATGTGCCAAATTAAATATTTATAAGAGGGACTTCTCTCCAGGGCAATGGTCAGGGCTTTTCTTTTCATTAGCCATTCTATCTCTGGTAATCTCGGGCTGCTTTAGGTACGAGAGGATTGTAACATATTAGTTATTTACTATAAGCGTGTCATGGCAGAAAAGTATTTAAAATATAATCTTGTAAATCAGATACAGATATATCTTGTTCAGATTAGGCCAGTTTACAGATTATATACTGTATGTATATATATATATATATATATATATATATATATATATATATATATATATATATATATATATATGTTGTTAACCCCTGTCCACCCATCTTGGTCGGCTTACCCCGGGCAGGTGGCTGCGAGAGTCTCGCAGATTGTTGGAGACCAAAGGCTTGCTTTACTCGGCAGTGGGAAATAATGCACTGACTCAGCCAGTTTAATTAAATGAACATTGCAGTTTATTATCAGCACTGCAGGGCCTGTCCCTGTGACTATAGCCCTCTGTGTAGTACACTCTAACGTAGCACAGTCCAGCAGTACCTGTCTCTACTGCAACTGGGGAATCAGAGCACGCAAACACTCTCGCTCCGGGTTTGTATAGCAGGGCTCCTTCCTGCCACAAAAATGCATCAATTTATGAGACTCTGAGGAGGAGGAGGAGGAGGAGGAGGAGGAGGAGGGAGTACACAAAAACACAACCAATATATAAATCGACGATACCAACACAGGGGACTATTTACATACACTAGACCCCACTAGTATAACAATGCTTGTCTGTATCACAGCAATATATATATATTTATTTAAACTTAATCACGATTGTTTGGATATTTGTATTCATGGGTCACATTGGGAATGCATTATTAACATTTTTACTCGAGAGCATTCGGCAGGAGAAAGAGAGTTTCTCTTCTAAGCATATGTGTGTATCTTGATCTTGCTCTCGCCTGCAACCCTGCTTGTTGTCTTCTGTTCCCACAATTAGCTATTCATACAATTACCAACACCAGCATTGTTGCAGGAGGGATGCGTGAACTTGATTTATGATGTGTGAATAAAAACATCGGAATAACACAGCATACAGCTAAGGCAATGCATTGCATGCAAACATGACAGGGTGTTCTGTAGCACTTTCACACTTTGTAATAGTGACATACACTACATGTACTGTATGTATATATGCAATACTGTTCATATAGTACTGTGTTTAAATTTGGCTTACAATATAGGTAATAGGGATACACTGGTATTACAATGTGATATAATTTAGTTACAAAATATATTTCCCATGTACTGTATCAATACATAAACAGCATACAGTATAAACAGTTGAAGAACATTTTATAACAATAAACTAAATGCAAAAGTATTGTATGAAATACATCTGAATATGTTTCAAGTGAATAGCAGCAATTCTAACAGTAACAACTGCATTAATCCTTAGAAGCACAGTCAATATTTGGTCATTAATTCTCTTTTGTGAAACAAGACACAAAAGTGAAATGCTTGCTGTCATTCCTGTAATGTATTATGTTGTGAGGATCCTCACATTCTCCCTTGTATGCCATTAAGGTGTGCATAAACCTGTGTTAGTCTCTCTTGACAGCTATAACAGTTTGTTACAATTGCACTAAACATATGCTCATGGTGTCGTTTTTTTAAATCTGAATTATTTTAGCTGGACCATAAAGTTTTAATGCTTCTGGATGCTTTCAGAATTGTAATATTATCAGACCCCATTCTGCTTTTTTATTATGTTGTAATTAAAACACGGGAATATCATTTTACTGGTACAGCTGAATTCAAACAAACTTCAGAAAGCATATATTTTTCCAATTTATTTATTGTTTGGATTATTTATTTTGTGAAAAAGTCCTAGTTGTAATGTTTTTAACACAGTTGCTACATTTTTCTCCAAAATAATATTGCAAAATACTTGAATCAACCATGACGGTATGTTTTTGTATCCTGCTTTTATTGAAATCTCTAATTTAAAATGCAGTTTGAATCATGATTCATAGAAGTGCACAAAGATACCAGACCAACATGGTTGTAAGGGGGTATGTAAAATGGTTACAAATACTGGGATATGATCTCTCTCCCTCCCCCTCCCTCTCTCTCCCTCTCTCTCTCTCTCGCTCTCTCTCGCTCTCTCTCTCTCCTCCCTCTCTCTCCCTCCCCCTCCCTCTCTCTCTCTCTCGCTCTCTCTCGCTCTCTCTCGTTCGTGCACCTACAGCTATGGATGTTTTAGACAGGTCCCTTCTTTTCTTTAATATTCAACTCTTTGAATAATCTCACTCATATTCTTCTCTTTAAGCACACAATACCACTGTACTATTATAATTCCTTATCACCCATCAGCTATGTCTTTTGTTTTTCTCGACAGTTTTATAATGTACTGTATGTGAAAAAGAAATTGGAGCTGGAATGAGCAAGCTGGTCTTCTTTTATTGACTCTGAATAGTTTTCCATTACTTCAGTCCAAGCTCGATGTGAGGTTTGATCGCAGTAGTGAAAGACCCACCGCTTTAGAGCACAGCAGTAATTCACACGCACCTGTATTTATTTTCCTTTAATTAATCTCAGCGCATACAGAGGTTGTCTTCTGTCAGGCACAGCTATCTAACAGGACATGGCAAACTGTCAGTGCAACACAGTGTAGTGCATTTCAAAGGCAGGGTAACTAATCTGCTGTCAGGCTCTTAAATTCAAAGCTTTATGACTCTGTCTACAAACAACCACATAAGATTATCTAGAGCTAATGATTACCCTACATTGGTCTACATTGTTTTGAGAGGAGTCTATACATTCTTTACAAATGTGCTCCTAAAAAACCCAAAGAGACAACAGTGACAAGACATATTCAATGCAGCTTTACATATTGCTGTTTTTTATCTTCTTTTGGTGGATATAGTGTGGAAAAAAGGTAGAGTTCAGAAATTGGGTGCCAGGCAATTCTAGGTTTTTATCTATTTTTTTTTTTTTTTTTAATGTACTTATTTTTCACTGTTCATCTTACTGTGCAATGCAGGAAAATCTCCAAACTAGACTGGAATTAGAAAACCACAAAAATAAAAATTAGGGCTATCCTATGAAAATGCTTTAAAGGACATTGTGCTACGGTAACAAAATAATTCCAGTTCATCTTTCTAAACCGTATTCCTGTCACTTTTTAGATTGCACATATTCTTATATGAAAGATGCACACATTATATTGAACATGTTTTTTTTGTGTTTTCAATGTTGACTTCATTCATGTAACCTCTGGAAGTTGATGTGGAGCGTCTGATTGGAGTATGTGCAAGCAGTGCTCGATACATTTTCTCTCCTAACAGCTTCAAATAAATAACCATAAAAAAAATCAAATTCACCTTTACCATAATGTGTGCATGTTTCATAAAGAAAATGATGGCAATACATTTTAGGCAAGATTTACTGAAATTATTTTCTTAGCGTCATGTATTTTAATTAAAATTTCAGTTCCATTTGCATCACTTTAGGGTGCCTAGAAATAATAAAAATGTTAGAATCTGTTTCAATTGACGGTAATCGGTTACATAACAAAAAAAACAAAAAACAAAATTGCAGCTCCAATTGGAAACATGTACCGTAATTGTTTCAAATGTTAAAAATCCATTGAAGAGGCTCAGTATTGTTTCACACCTAGTTTGTGGACTTTTTGTTTTGCTGTCAGAGTATATTTCCTCCCAAGTTGGATCTATGATGCCAGGCCCACTAGCTCTTGTTCCAAAAGTGTTTTTTTTCTGTTTTATTTTTTTATTAGCAAGTAGGATTTATCTACTATCTACACAGGCAGCCAGCCTGCTCCAGGGAACTAATTTTAGCTGTACTTCTAGGCTGACTTGAGCACAGCAGGTGATTGAACCCATGCATTCCAATCCAGAGGCCTCTGCTAACCACTAGGCTGTGTGCATGCCACCCTATGTGTCTGCAGACCCCAGAAAGGATCTGCTCGAAGTGTATTTAAGGCTGGAGGCTTAAACTGATCTTGACTTTAATATGGAAAATGAAATGCTGCTTTGATATGTACTTGTTTAATGAAAAAAAAAGGTCCACTTTCTTTTGGCACAGATATGAACACCACAAAACTGCTGTTGACCAATGTGCGATTAGTATTGGTATGATAAAAATTACAATTGAATTATATTCTGGAATTAGGAATGACACAGCGTGTTTGACAAGTGTGAAGTATCATATCCCTTGCCTTTTTTATGAAAGTTATTTCATGTTTATTTATTAATTCAAAATATATGTATATTTAACTCATCGTTTGGATCTGAGCATTTTTGACAGCATTGATGTACATGGCACCCTTCTCATCATGTCATTAAACCATAGATCAATTAAACCAATGTAATATTATTTCAATAGAAATGATCTTTTGGACTTCCCCTTGGGAGCCCTTTACATCATTATTTATGGCAGACACATACAGTGTAACTGTAGTTAAAAATACATGTTAGTTTGGTAGGTAGCCCAGTTTGTAATTATTAGAAATGTCAACACTGTTGACATTATTTGGCTAAAATAATGCCTTAACCTTTGACCCAGCCCCAGCAGGTACAGTAAGAGTAATATTACACTTTATAATATATATTAACAGCACTGGTAAAGAAGGTATATTTAAAGTTACATATGTTTTGTGCATCTGCAAAAGTACACAATTAAGTGTAATTAAATGTGTGTTTTTAGTAATGGGTATATGGCTTTTCAGGTCTAATTGTGAGTCCTGTCCCATATCTAGATCTTATTTTATATATTATACTGTAGGAATCTAGTGTTTTGTCCTCTTGCTAAATCGTAAAGAATAATATGTGCTTGTTACTTTCAATCACTGGTGTGCAACAATGCCATCATGCCGTGATAGAGTATCATGATATGATTTGTGCCACAAAACACACTACATCAAGCAGAGGAAAAGCTTTTGTTGACAGGGTGTCTATGCTGTTTCCATTTGCTATATATACACTGTATAGCAAGCCAAAAAAAAAAAAAAAAGCTAAATATCCCTGTCAGGATGTGAGTGGTGGTGCAGGTGAAAGTCAATGTCCACAGAAGCAATATAATAATAAAACAGTCCTGTTTATTTTAAAAGGCTACCCCTCTACCATCAATGTTATTGGGGATGTAAACGGTGGGTTTGCAGTCCCAAGCAAAAAGCAATAAAACAATAAATACAGTGTCCAATCCACACGTGCACACACGGGTTGAGCTGATGGAGAAGTGCAGGTGCTCCAGGGACAGTCCAGGACAGTCTGAGTTTTCCGTGCTGCCATTCGGCCTCTCCTTAGCCCCCTGCATGTTCTCAAAGTGCGTGGATGCCATCCTAGCCCCCTTGCGGTTGCAAGGGATCAGGGTGTTGAAATGCCTGGTCGACTGGTTGATCTGCCCCCAGTCACAGGAAGGAGCAGTGGCCCACACGGCGATCGTGACAGAGCATCTGGCGAGACTGAATGCCATGTCCCCATTGATTCTGTGTCCCCAGGTGCTCATTTCCTGGTGACACGTTTTTTGAAGGGCACTCGGCGGTTACGTCCTCCTAGAAAGGAAGTCCTCCCCGAGTGGAGTCTAGACGTGGTATTGGAGGCTCTCACTAAGGCCCAGTTTGAGCCTATACATTCCATAGAGCTGAATTATCTCTCTATGAAGACAGCCTTTTTGTTAGCCATGACTTCTGCTAAGTGGGTTAGTGAGCTACAGGATCTGTCAGTGCACAGTGCCTACATGCGTATTTGGGATGATGGAAACAGGGTATCGTTATGCACGAACCCCACTTTCCTCCCTAAGGTGGTTACGGCTTTCCACTTAAACCAATCGGTGGAATTAGACGCTTTCCATCCCCCTCCTTTTTCCTTGGAGGAGGATCAGAGATTGAATTCCCTCTGCCTGGTTCGGGCATTGAGAGGTTATGTGGATAGGACGAGAGCGCTGCGTCAGTCTGACCAGCTCTTCATCTGTCATGGTGAAAGGACCCTGGATCAAGCCCTCTCAAAGCAGCGACTGTCCCACTGGATTGTGGACACAGTCTCAACTGCATATACCAATGCCAGTCTACCCCCACCTGGGGGGTTGGCCGAGCACTCTACCAGAGGAGTGGCTACACCATGGGCCCTCTTTAGAGGAGCTTCATTGACTGATATCTGTACTGCGGCTAGCTGGGCTACTCCGCATACATTCACCAGGTTCTATCGACTGAACGTGGTAGATTCCTCTATACCTTCATTAGGCACAAGGGTCCTTGAGGTTGCACGCTCACACCACAAAGATTAGTTTGGCGGTAGCGAGACGTCCCTCGTCTGCTGTCTCCGCTCATGCTCCCTCGTGGCGGCTTTGATATACTTTCCCAAAAGTGTTGTTGTTGGTCATCTTCGAATTGAAAGGGAACGCTAGGTTACGGATGTAACCCCGATTCCCTGAAAGAGAAAACGATCAACAAACCTTGCAAGGTCGCATCACTCGCATTCGTGGGTTCAATGCAAAAGAGAATGTGATCTCTGCGGAGTGACTACTTATTCCCTCGGTAGGCGGGACCAAAGACATCACTCCCCGGAGGGGCCTATCGGCAGCTCGAACATAAAATGCTCAGTAAATACCTGACCTGTGGCAGGCATATCCCAAAAGTATTGTTGTTGGTCATCTTCTCTTTCAGGGAACCGGGGTTACATCCATAACTTAATGTTTCTTAGATTGCCTGATGTTGAATAAAATATTGAAATTATGTTCATATAGTTTTTTTTTTATTTTTAATTATGTATGCATCATAATATTCTACTAGGTGATGCAAAACTTTTGGCCATAATGTAAATTATATTTGTGTACATAGCTTACAGTGTGGTACTGACAACTACTGTACCTCATAGTGCATACCTCTCCTGTGTGTCCGGGTGCAAACTAGCAGTACCACACGGTGAAAATGGCCAGCGGTGCCGCGCCGCGCCTGCCTGTCTCTGGCTTTACAGCTACGGATGTGAAGGCTTAACACTAACCTTACCTACCTCACGTCCTTCCTGGTTGTGAGGTAGATTTACAGCTCAGATTCCTTCTCACCCGCTCACAATCAAACAAAAACTCATAGCAAAAACATGTGGGGGTTTCCATTTTAGCAAATATGCATATCTTAATAAGAAGTGACAAGCTTCCCATGTACTACTGTTAGTTCATTTCAAGACAGTATTATGTTTCATTTTGCTACTGCTGCTGATAATATATATATATATATATATATATATATATATATATATATATATATATATATATATAAAAACTAGCTCACACAGATGCAGTAGCACACATACAGAAACTCCTCTGTGTTGACTTAATTTGTTTTTTTCCTTTGGCTAGCTGTGCGCTTGCTGAATTCTAGAATCAAAACCAGATTTTGTATTTGTATTGTGCATTCAACAGTTGGCAATTAGACCAAAGATTATAAAATCTGCACACAAATATAATCAACATGGAGCACTTTAGGCTGTAATTATTAGACTGAGTAATTTTAGAAAATGTGAACTGTAATAGAGAGCTATTACTTTGATTTCCTTTGTGGTTAGCTGGATGTCTGCCTGCCAAAGCTGCAGATGTTTAATGAATCCTATTAAACTAAATACAATAAAACCTAATCTGATAGGAAAGGTTTTGATATAATAACGCGGTGTGTCTGATACATACTTGACATCTAGTACAGTAAAGGGTTTGCATCTGCGTCAATATTATTGCAGGTATGAAGTGCTTATCAAGCAGTGGGACACAAAGTACATTTTACATGAAAAGCCTTCAGTCCCACCTAATAGGCCTATTCAAGTATTTATTTCCTTTCCCCTGATTGCTTCCTTTCTATACAATGCAGACCGGTAATAACAATTGTGCAATGTGCATAACTGGGTGGGTAGATTATATTGTGACATCATATATTTTTTTATAGAAATACCCTTGCCAAATGATCTTTAATGTGACCAATGGTTCTTTACTTAACAGACTTCTGAAGTGGTGTGACTGATTTGTAGAATGATACCACAGTCGTAACATTTTCATTGGTCTGAATCGATACACACAGGATATCCATGGCAGTATTATGCTATGGTTTGCCATGGGCCCTGCTAGTGTTGACTTTATGCAAATACACTGGTCTCATTACGGCATCACAAATTGGATTGTAAACGTGTGTGTAAGGAAAACACTATAGTGACACTCATAACACTATGGGGCTTTTATTAATTGGAGAGTAGAAGCACAAAATGCATTAATGCATCAATACAGTTTAAATGGAAAGATGGAAAACATTCATATTAAAACAGATTGGGACATAACAATAACCCCCAATATTGTGTGAAATACCAATAGTGGGATAGGCTTTCAGGAGGAGCATAGCCAGAATAAATAACAGTGTCTTATTTAGACTAGCGTTTTGTATTGTTCCTGTAAACTCATATTATATTATTACTCATATTACAACTGTAAACATGTAGTATCATATCACAGTTTGTGTTGAAAGAGTGTATTTGAAGATGTTATGTGGTATAGGTTTGTTAATGAATAATATTTTAAAACATTGTCTAGTCTGTTGAATCCCTGCCAAAATCAAATTATGTTTTTGCGCAATTCCCCTCCCCCCCCCCCCCCCCCCCCTTTTTTTTTTTTTAGCTGTTCAAGCAGTCATCATATTCATTTATTATTATTTTTTAATCAAAAGACCTCATAGCTGAGCTGGTAAACATTAAAATGTCAAGATTGTTATGAAATATCTATCATGAAATTACCTTATCATTTGCACTGATTTAACATGCCTAGCAGGTGAAAGACAAAAACATGTGTTATCATCCCTAGGGAACCTTCAATGAATGTCATTGTAGCTTCATATGTCTTTCTTCTCTACCTTCTTGAAGTGATATAAAATTCTAATGTGTGCCCTCTGGTTCCATCTTCACTGAAATCTAACCAAACTGCTGAAGGTAAGATAGCGGCAATGGAGCATGAAAAAAGAGAAGAAAAAAAAACTCAAAAGAGAAGGAAAAAGTCAGTCGTGCAATATCTTATTGAATAATAATAATAAAAAAGTCCCCCCTCAAAAAAACTACTCATGCAAAGACTGAAATTAGCAGGGTTCATTGGGAAAATAAAATTCTTTACTGTTGTGCAAGCTCGTCACATCTCCTAAACTTTTTTTTTCGTTTCTTGATGAGCTACAATTATTTATTTTGAATTTTTATTGCCACGTTGGACAGATGTTTAGACTACTAAAACGTTACATTATTCAGAAAACTGCGTATGCAGATGTGAATTGCTTCTATTTACAGCTGGTAGGATGAACACTTTAAAGTTAGAAAAGGGGATAAACATAAAAACGCATCTAGTTGCTGACCTGTCATAACTGACTGTTAATTGCTGTTTTAAACATTAATGCCGATATAATACAGACGTTTGTTTTATCTGGAATAAAAAGCAATACATGTGTATCAGTAATTATCATGTAGAGTATACTGTATGTAAGTACATGCTACCTTATTTAAATTAGTTCACAAGTAAAAAAAAGGGAAGTGCATTACACAGTACCTACAGGAATGTATTTATTTTTTTATCAATGTATTAACTTACATGGAGTATGAAGACAGAAAGGGACTATTAAAGCAGAATGTGTAAAGTGCTAAAGGATATGACATGGCTTTCAAATCACATTTCTTTTCATCCACCACGTCCATAAAAACTAGATAATCCACAAGTGCAACGTTTATGTGCAATAGTCTCTCAGGGGAAAGCTTAATCTGAATCGTGTCCTTGTTCAATGTCACAATAAGCTTCCACCCCTACTGGGGTATCGAAACTTCTATCAACAAGAAACTTTTCGCTTAACATTTTGGACAGGCAGAAATTGTATTTCTTAAAATGTAATTTGGACCCAGGCAGCTACCACCAGCAATTCAGTTATCTGGAATGCACAGAAGGTTCCCTAGTCTTTTATTTGAGAGTTTTCACGTACAGCAAACCAAATAAAATGTTTCAGTTATTTATCTTTTCTTCTTTTTTTATGTTGGGTGTTATAGCTTAGGCCTTCTAAAGCAATTTGAAAAACAATGGAAAGATATTTTGGTGGTTGAAACACCAACACGGCAGAGCTGAGGTGAGTTTGGAAAGGCCCCCTATCTCTGTATTCTTTATCCAGGGAGTACAGATTCTGAATGGAATTGTGATCCCTTGTGAGATGTTCTATGTGTCTTACCAGTTCTCCATGGATGGTCCAGGCTACTTTTTATTTTATTTTTAGCTAACCACATAACATATAAACAACATAAATAATACAATAATTCCTGCATCCAATTCATATTTAGTATGTAGAGTTTGTGTTAGGGATTGGGTTAGGAGTAGGTTTAGTTTAAGCAGATATGTTTTCATTGCAACATAGAATTCTGATTGCTAGTTAGATTCTTGGAGCTCCTTATCTATATATATATATATAAAAAAACACCTCAGCGATTCATAACTTTGTACTGTCTAGAGTAATGTTGCTTCAATTTAACTTACAGTGTTCCAGACCCCCCTGTGGTGTTTAGAAGAAAAACGTTACTTTACCTTTGTTGTTTTCTGTGTTGTCTATATAGCAGCAATTTCTTCTCAACATATTCTTGATTGTTTCCATCCTTTTTTTATTCCTACATCATAGGTAATCAACTAGGGGATTACATTTTGTAACTATTACTGAGAAACATTCGCCAGGAGAAAGAAATAAGTTCTTCTAAACATCCCACTACAGTATATCAAGTTCATGCTACCTCCTGCAACAATGCTGTGATTAAAATGAGTAGCGCATTGTGGGAAAAGAAAACCAGCATTGTTACAGGAGGGAGTGTGATCTGAAATGCACTGCGATCCTTAGAAGAGGTTTTTTCCTCTCCTGGTGAACAATCCTGAGTAAATGTTGAGAAATGTTTTGCCCATGTGATTACAAAATTTGGCAATATGTTTGAAAAATATACTGCCGTGATACGGACAAGAGTTACGTGTAAACTTTGCAGGGTGTTCTGTAACACTTAAAATTGGATAGTACAAGTAAATCGCCAGCGATTCAGAGTTTAAGAAGCTTGATTAAAAAAACAGCTTCCTTTTTTTCTAACTACTGCTGGTTGTTCGACTAACATAGAGGACAGGGGATAAGGGAGGGGGAGGCTTGTGATTAGATTCCCATGTCAATGGTAGCAGACAGTAATATTAGGAATGTAATAAGTAACTTCTGATTTAGTAAGCTACTTAACATCAGATGAAAAATCTGAGAAAATGAATAAAGGTTTGCATAGCAATTTTATCAGGCACGTGCATTTAAATACACATTTCTCTGAGCCCTTTGAACTCTTTTGGGCCAGGCTCCATATGTTTAAATAGTAAGTGATTATTATCTTTGTATCGATGATACAGAGTACAGGCAGCAGCACAGTAATCAGGAGAAAGGTAGCTAAAAAAGGGCCTTTGGAGTAGGCTTTTAGTCTATTTCCACCTGCTGAATAAAACTACAGTAATGCTCCCTTGATGCTTTGCAAGCTACAGCAATTGTGGGCGGCTGTGACGTCAAATATGTAGTATATACTTGTGGCAGGGCAGAAGCCTTGCTGCTGTAAACAGTGTGTGGGAATGTACGGTTGGCAGGGATGGGGTTAAATCTGTCCCTGCCAACAATCACAGGTATGGCCATTCCCCAATGAGGTAATTGAGTGCTAATTGGGGAGTGGCCACATGTATATAAGGAAGGAGAAATCCTTTGTCTGGGGAAGGTATTGGTGAGGAGTGTTGGGACGGAGTATTGGTGAGGAGTGTTGGGACGGAGTGTTGGGATGGAGTATTGGTGAGGAGTGTTGGGACGGAGTGTTGGGATGGAGTGTTGGGACGGAGTGTTGGGACGGAGTATTGGTGAGGAGTGTTGGGACAGAGTGTTGGGATGGAGTGTTGGGACTGTGTTTTAGAGACTATTCAGCAAAGGCCATTGCCCAGCCTGAATAGTTGAATTTGTTTCGTATTGTTTCGTGTGAACCTTTTGTTTTGGTCTTCGTACCTTGTTTATTTGTTTTACTGTGTATTAAATATGCGCAACAGCACTTAAACTGCAGCTCCTTGTTTCTGAGTCTCTCATTCCCTGATGCTATCTTGGTGCAATACTAATGTGTTCAGTTATAACCTGTTCAGTAGTTCAGAACTGTGTTTGTTCAGAAAAGCACAGTTTAATTACTGTCTCAAAAGTTTTTTCTTCTGTATCTGTACTTTTGTTGATTACAATTAGATCTGAACACATCCATACAGCACTTTGTAGAGGGATCCAAAAGTAAAGTTAGACTTTGAAACAAGGTTAAATTTGATTTAATACTAACTCAATGCTAACGTGGTGCCAGTTATTTATATCAAGGCCAAGGGAGGACCCACCCAAAGCAATCAAAGCCACCAGTGCCTTTAATTGGAGGA
The DNA here is from genome assembly GCF_902713425.1 of Acipenser ruthenus. Lineage (NCBI taxonomy): Eukaryota > Metazoa > Chordata > Actinopteri > Acipenseriformes > Acipenseridae > Acipenser > Acipenser ruthenus. The sequence goes on from NC_081206.1 coordinate 24,256,593, forward strand.
ACGTTTTTTGGACACTGTTTTATGTGTTAAAATTACTGGAAGATGTTATTTAGTAATTCATAAGACTGTTTTATAACTAGAAAGTCCATATAAAGAACCTAGATGTTTCATGCATTAGTGTAGAATTATGCATGTTTCAATTTCCTAAATATTTGGAAGACAGTAAATACAAGTACTGTGCATATATTAGATGGCATATGTCAGAATGCTGCATCCTGAGGACCACACATATTAGATATTTTTACATCTACTGTTGCACGTTGAAAACCTGTTAGGACAGATTGTTTACTTTTATAGCTCTTAAAAACAATTGCATAACCCTAGGACAGCATATTTTTTCATCTGTAAAAGTTGCATACATTTTTTATATAAAATGTGCTACAATTGTAAAAGACATTAAATAGGATTAATGTTAATTACTATAAAATTATTTTGTTTGTGGTCTGTTTTGACTAATTTTGACCACTTGTGCGACTCACACCATTAAATCTAAAAATATTTATTATAAACATAAATGAATATGATTTCATATAAGAATTTCTATTAAAATAAGTAATCCTCATCTCAGATGTATGCAAATGAAATAAACCCTTACCCTAATCCTTTCCGTGATTCATTTGACGGTTATGGTTTTATATCACTAAGTGCTGAATGCCTGGTGAATTCATGATAACTTTGTATGTATTCAATAACAAATCACTTTTAATTTCATGCTTATTTTACAGTATTTTGAATATACGGCAGTTAGTGGACATTATTAACCTTTTCTTTTATTGCAGATGTATATTCAGCAACAGATAAGTTGCAGTTTGGTGCCTGTTCTTTCTACAGAACAGCCAATATATGCATTAAAAGAACAGTTCTGTTCCAAGTGACTGAGTGAAATGAGCCTGAAGTCATTTCAAGACTGGGAACTGCACCTTTTAACAGTTCAAAGCTTACTGAATACTCATCTGTAGGCTGTTTTCAATTTTTTGATAGAGCAACTGCCCCACGGATTATACTCACCAACTTAATTATGTTTTAAAATGATATTTTAATTAAATATCAAGGTAGGCAAAAATGGATTTCAAAATAATTAATTAAACATCAAAAAAAAAATTGAAACCTTATTTTTTTCTGCTTGAGCAGCAGAAAAGTAAGAAGCCTTATTTAGGTCTCTTAAAGATCCAATCTAATTTAATTCTCTCTTCTCTAAATAAACATTCCTAAAACCCTTTTTCATCTGGGGGAGTAGTGATGATAGGGGTAATCAATATTTCTAGCATTTTAATTAAAACCGTTAGTGGAATAAATCCATTTAATTATCAGTTAATGAAATACAAGGTCATTTACCTGACAGCAACTTTGAAGGTGGCTTACTGGTTAGAATAAAGCACAGCCGTTTAGCTGCTGTCAATTGTATGGTTAAAATATTTTCAACTGGTTAACCCCTTGAGTTCTAGTCCTAGTTGGTAGTTTAGGCAGCCTGTTCAGAATATATTTAAACAGTTTAGTGGGCATAAGAAATACACAAAGCAGGAATGCTTAATACTATATATCCATGCACCTTCATTCACGGCTAACAGAAATTTGATATGCGTTTACAAAAAACTGTTCTTGAACTGTTACACTTTCATTACCATTTCTAAACCCTATTTTTTTTAATTAACAAGGATAAATGAACATACAACACAAAACAGAGTAAGGCATGGTGTCTAGCAAATTAACCTCTGTTTGGGTAAATTCATGTGCTCTTTGAAAACGTCACAGGCAATTTAGTTATGCTGCCTTTTAGTGGTGGGCATTTGCAGAGAACCTCATGAGCTTTTGAGTGAATGCTTCATACCCAGACAAGAGGGTTACCAACTAAAACGTGACTTCTAAAGGCTATATCTAATAATGTTTTAGAAACTACAAAGGGGGTGATGTAAGTAAAGGCGCAGTGCAAATAATTGCGGATGCAAAATTCAAATTGCATTGCAGCCAGGCAATTATTTTGCACTGTGCCCTATGTAAGCTTACGAGCAATGCAAATTACTCAACAAGCACAATTAATGATCACCAATTATGATAATGAGAATCTCAATGAGCGCATCGGTCTATTTAGAGGCCGCACTTGCAGAGTTAGAAGTACAGAGAGCAGTAGTCGCTGTATGACGTTTGTGGAGCAGAAAAATACAAAGCAAAAAAAATGTCCTCTTGGCCCACGGAAAAGAAAAGAAAAGTTTTCTGAGAAGGAGCTAAGAGTCCTTACGGGTGAAGTCACTCAGCATGAAAAGGAGTTGTTTGGAAAAGCCGCAGTAAATATCAGTAATGCTAGTATCCTTAGCAAATGATATGTATTGGCCTTCCCTTATTAGCATCACATCCATAAATGTGTCTAGCACTCTGGAAAAGGTGGATTGTGCTATCCCTCCTGACATTCCAACTGTGGTCTGAAAGGAACCAGAAGCTAAGTAATGCAGATAACACAGCACTTTCACATGTGCAGGGATTAGCCGCCCCTAGATTGATGCTGGGGTCTAGCTCATCCCTCAATTCAGGTCTAGGATGACCTGCGGAGTGAGATGATAACACTTTAGCACTGCATTCTCTGGCATCCCAAAGTGACCCTGGGATTGAATATGCAGGGTCTTCTTCAACTTGCCCTTCTCCTTCGAACAAGTGTCGCCTCATCAGGACGTGTACCACAGCAGCCATCCTGAAGCCAATGACAGGTCTCTGCAGGTGTGTGCTTTTATATAGCTCTTAGTTTCTCGCTTCTACAATGGTTTGCCGAAGTGCAAGGCAAAATCCTTACATCACATTATAATGTTTGCACCTGCTTAGTATCCAGATCTCGCCAAATTCCATGCTCTTTTCTTCATTTGAATGCATTTCAATATAATTTTAATGGATTAATGATGGCAAAATGCAAATTTGATTACGGGTGCAAAACGTCAGGTGAACACCATTCTTTACACACGCTGCATTTTTAGCGACGGGTAAAATCAGACTTTACGGCTGCTAAACGCGATTCACTGTGGCATTATGGGGGTTTTGCACCACCCCAGAAATGTGCTATCACAACTTTACTTTCAGAAAAATAAAAATTTTAGTATAACATTGTGGAAAGAGGCTTGAAGTTATCTGGGGATAGATTAGATATGCTTGTATGGTAAAGATGTTCACCTGAAAAATAGATTTTTATACTTTTGTATTTTTTCAGAGGGGTGGATAGGTTTATGAAATTGGTGTTATCAGGAGACAGCACCCCTAAGTGGCCTCTCATGCAAATTCATAAACCTATCCACCCCTCTGGAGCGAGCAAAAGCGGCAAGAAACAGGTAAGCCAATCAAAGCATTGAACTTGCTTGCTGCTACAGAAATGGGGAGCATGTTTCTGCATAACGTTTGCAGATACAGTGACATTTAGACAGACAGAGGAGTGGGGGAGTGGGGGGAGGTGGGTCTGTAACCACTGTCAAAAAAAATATGTTATCGGGGTACGCTCAACACAGCCGGTAGCAACGATGAGTAATGTGTTTTCTTATATACCGATATGAAGCATAGCGTTGGTTTGGAAGGAATACTGCTTCAGTAGCAGCAACTACCACAAGCTGGAACAAATACAACAAATAATAAATAGAAATACAATGGAGCAGAGAAATTGAATTTAACTTGGCCTGGAGCTCTTACCTGGAATGTGTATATAATGTTCTGAAACATTTGTCATTCTGAGCAATTCCAGTTTTTGTCCTACTCTTAATGAAATAGTAAACTCAGCCCTTTGCATTACGTTCCAGCTTTATGCATCGATCTTTACAATTGCTTCTTTGTCTTATTACTAAAATCAATTCCCTTCTGTGATTGCCCAGAAGAGCACAGCGACCTTTTAAAAGCTCACCTCTTTTTTCACCTCTGTGCCTACAAAGAGGTATCTTAGCATTGCGGCCAAATAGCTGGTGAGTGAGCAAACAATCTGTCAAAGCAGAAGCCTGTGTAGCACCAGTGTGACAGGCTGTTCCAAGTATTTTAATTGATAAATGCAGTTAATGCAGTATGATGTGAGAACTAAAGTGGAAGCACGCATTAAATATCAGAATATTTAACAAGGAGAGCTGTGCTGATTAAAATGCATCTCACCTCAAAGTGAAGCGCTGATTAGCCCTAAGTTGAGAGTAAGCCCAAGGCTTTATCCATCAAACCTCTGGCTTATGAGCTTTAGAAGTGTTCCAGCAAAAAAAAAAAAAAGTTACATTCAGCCACTTTGTTTCTGGACAGGTGCTCATGATTTGAATATGCAGGCAGGAAGTTATTTAAGGATGTTTCACCAGAGTGGAACCGTTGATGATTTGATAATGAAAACCAGGAGTAGGTTATCCAATAATTTGAAGAACAACTTTATAACCTTTAATAACATACAAGGTTAACTACACTAGTAGCCCTATGGTTCTGAACAACATGCTTTTTCATTTGAAACATTTTAATAATTGCAGTCCTCTCCGAATAAAAATCAATGAGACCAAGTATTTCCGTTCTAGGCTGGTTCCATAGATTACACGTGACCATTCCTTTGGTGAGCTGCGTCAGGACCTCTATGTAAACAATTTGATTACATGTGATTCCAAATATACTTATGCAAAAATGATCAGATGCCAACTTATTTTCCAGAACACCATCCAAAGCTGTGTTCCCTTTTATTCAAAACCTTTATTTAATATTTATTTCAGAAGCTCAAATAATGCACTTAGAATCTGGCGATCTTAGCTATAGCATTAAGATCAGATTTTTTCTGTTAGTTAATGATTTCCTAATTAAGGTTTGCATGTTAATTAAAATGGTGGCTAGTGTTAATTACTTATATTAATGGAGTCTCATGTAACACCTGCCTAAAGCGATTGGCTCCATTTTCAAAATATCTTCATCGAAGCTGTTGCAGATTTTTTTTAAAATCTTTTGGTCTTTGTGGAACAGCATTTTGTGGCAGAGTGTTGTTTCTGTTAACATATTTCAAATCATGTTCGCTCTCTAAATTAAGCATTTTTAGATTTAAAAAAAATCTTCAAACACACTTCCTCATCTAAATACTAGTCAATACTGTTTTGTCCATTGAATATAACTGTGTCTGTAGATAAACATAGCCTGACTGATGTTGTCAAGAATGTTTGTTCAGTCTAGCAACACAAACAAATAACATTTATTAACAGGAAATAATAGCTGGGATGTCTCATCTTCTCTTTTAGGCAACATGCCTGGAAAATATAAAGGATAACTAGAAATTAATTGTTTTTATTTTGTATTATTAACTAAGGAAAGTAGCTATGCCCAATGTGACATTGAGCTCTATTACTACAAATCATAAAGATATGTCTCAACAACTTTTGACTTCCCCTATAATGATATTTGATTTTGCTCCTTTTATTTTAACTATAATGTACACAACGCCATATTTATCATAATATTTGCATCAAAATGCAATCTACACCATTAAAAAAAAACAAAAAAAAACGTTTTTTATATAATAAAAACAAAAAGTAATGGTTGTAGGTTATCTATCCTGTATAGTTACTTTTGAATCTTGGTGTAAAAACAAGGTACCCTGCTGGCTTTTTTTACAAAGCCAACCAACCATTTTTTGCTTGTTGTAATTTAAGCAAGATTTCTAAGGGAGTTTCATTTATTTTTGTGGATATAGTCTATGATTGGTTCACAGGATACATAAAGTTGATAAAAGGACCATAAACTGTCACCAGGAAGCTGGAGTTTTTACCAGACTTCTCCATTGGAAACTGTTCTATATACACACTGTGCTTTCAACTCTTGCACACACCTCTTTAGAGATCTTGGAAGTAAAGATCAGCTATTAAATGTCACCTTTCAGCAGTAAAATTAAATAAGAAGCAGCAATTTGGCTTCTAGCGATTGCTAATTTCACGCCCTGATGATAGATGTTGCAGGAGCTAAACCTTTAAAACTCCTTCAGATATTTTTAAAGGCACATGAGCTGGTTCTGCAGCTCTAAAATCCTCTTTTTTATTTCATTCTGCCAGAACTTGTGTTAGAAGAAGTGAGTTAGAAGCTTGTTTCTAACATGACGATCAAATTAAGATACAGATTAACATATATTGTCGTTATATTGCCTGGCTGATCGTAGCTTCTCTGATATTTTACTGTTTATTTTTCCTCACAGTTTATTTTTTTGTCCTCACAGCTGGAAGTTTTGAAACTGACCAGCAAGAGTTGAGTGTGAGTGATCTGTCGTGTTTGCTTGCTGTAAAAAAACATTTCACATGGCCTCTTATTTAAATAAATAAAAACTCACCATAATAATGTATAGATTTTACTTAAATAAATACCGTAAACCAAGCTTTTTTTTTTCTTTTTCTTCTGGAGCTTAAGATGTCCCCAGAGATTACATAATATTTATTCATATTTATCACTTTGCGTTAATCCTTTAAAAAAAAATCAACTCTAGTTAAAAAAAATCGTACTAATTTTACTCTGTGGCGTAACATTTCCAGACACTTTGCTTTCTGACCCTCTGGCATCTATAAGCACGAGTCCCATTGGAGTCCGAAAAGTGTGATGAGAATGCATTCCGTTTCCGGATACTGTTCACAGAGCTAGGGGTTATCTTTTACAGTGATGAAAAAGGGGAGCGAGACATTGATACACCTCATACTGGTTAAACCTCTGCTAATCCTGAAGCCGGCATGTCCAGGCAGATGCTGGAAACAACCTGAAGTTTTTTCGGACCAACTGTTCACTGTTGGTGGTGCTACTAGGCAGTGGAGCTGCGTAGAGAAAAATGAAAAGAGGTTTGAAATTAAAAAGGGGAGATTTGATATGCAGTAATAAATATATTTAAAAGGAAAAGGTCCAGCTTCATATTGATATTAATTAAACCGTATCCTGGTGACTTCTGTATTCAAAGATAACTACATAAATAAATAAAACCTTTCACCCTTTCAATTTTTTTTTTATTTGTATTCATTTTATTTATAAGAGAGATGTTTATAGCTTCTACTACTGGTAGTATTCACCAGAGGCACATTTCTTCTGTTGTAAATTGATATAACTCCCCAGCTGTTTCAGATAAGGATCGTTTCCTGTTTGCATGGCATCCATGAAATTCTTCATTTATATAAAAAAGAATACAGAACTCAATACAACAAAGGCGTTATACAAGTGCCTTTCCATTTTACAAAGATATCACGTAAATAAGCCCCTTTTTTGTTTTATTCAAAACATCTGTGTGGTAAAGGCCCTATGGTTGTTTATGTCTGGTGTAGTTGCTTGAAATGCAGCTGCTGACATTTTTTACAAATTTAGAAAATCACATATATAAAAACAATCATATTATGATTTTGTTCTTCCCTTAGAAACAAGAATTAGTTTGTAACACCATACCCATGAATGTACATTGATGTGTTTTTGGATATGATTCAATGATTTGTGGAAATAACATTTTAAAGTTGTAATATTTTAATTTGGATGTTAAGTGTTCCACACATAGCGGTGCAGAGTCCAGTTTTAAACCTGGCACAGAATCTCCCTCATAACATTCAGATAAGTCACATTTGTTTACACTTAGTAAAAGTACTGTACACAAAGACAAACATCACTGGCCAGAAGACAATGAAATAGCAAATCTAATATTAGACTTTCACCCTCACATTGAATGATGCACACAGCCTGCTCACAGCACAGAGTGTGGACGACCACAAACTGAAGAGCATATAAATGAACAACAAATATTCATTTTTTGCCTCTCTGTGGCCACACCTACTGTATACCGATTATTAAGCAAATATCACAATGCACTCATTGTTAATGCATAGCAACACACACACACACACAAACATAGCTAAGCTGTCCTGAGGCATCTATCTGCTTAGTTAATTTATAAACTGGCCAGTCTCTATAGATTTTGTCAGAGACCAAGACTATACCCTTTGTGCTATCACGCATAGGTAAACAATGTATTCATTTATGTCAAATAGAATCTAATAGGATTTTCAGCATCATTTTGAGCATATTAATTGTGTCACAATGTGTTTTATTGTTTTTGTAATGTGTGTTAGCCATCTCTTTGCATTAGTGCATGCACTATTGAGATGTATCTGTGCTGACCATGGGGCTCAGTGCCTCATATCTCAGAAACCATTTGCGGTAGTGACTTGATATTTGCAGCAGTATATAAACCCAACGTGCTAAATGAGTTCATGGCCATGATATTGACCTAATATGTGCATAGACACAGAAACGTTGAGTTAGTATCTTAATGTTTGGTGCACAGCTGTATTCTATGATTTTTGTCTGACACATAGTCCTTACAGAGATGCTGAGTTGAGAATATAATTAAAGAGAAAAAAAAGTCTCTATGTGAGAATTTTTTTTTTTTTATCTCACATTTATTTGAAAAGCTTTAATCGAGTTTTTTTTTTCACACCAGGCTTTTTACTGCTCACCCTGGTTTTCAATTTTATTTAATCTCTTTACAGTACTTTGGTTTGTTGGGTCCAATACAAAAATGTTAAATGATGTAGTAATTTTCCAATAGTATTAATGTTTTCATGAAGGATAAGTATCTCTGTGAGTTTAACCTTCATTGGAAAATTGCACATTCTCCCTGTCTAATCTTCCAACACAGTTTTATTGGCAAGATATAAAGCAAAAAAAAAGCAAGACTGTTTAGAGTTGTGCTTATAAATTATTGATGTTTACATTTTGTTATCCTCTGAGTTTATATAAAAAGCTTATAGCAATCAAAACTTTCCATGTCTGAACGCTGTGAAGAGTAAGAACAGTAGGTGATGATGGCTGCTCTCTCACATCCAGACATGATTGACGGTAAAACCAACACAGATACCTCTGGAGACGACTAGTTCAAGAACTTTCCAGAGGCTAGTAAATTGGTGTTGGCAGTACACAAAAAGTAAAATGACTTGATTCAGCAGATTTCACTTCTGAATCCCTGCACCCTAGAGACAGAAGTAAGTATTCATCAAATGATCAAAATTTATATTGATTTCATTCTGCATTAACAGTTTAAAGGCAAGATTTTTGACAGTGTGGGTATAGGTTTGAATGATTCTGTTTGAAATAAGAATACAGAATGCAGCACTCGGCAGTACTGGTTGCGCATATCTGTATAAGCAGGGAACAAAATAGGAAGGGACCCAAAGGAAAGCAATTTGAAAAGAAAAGTACATTTAAAATGTTGAGGATTTTTATCTCTCGGTGAGTTATACCAACTCCTAATGCATACGTTGTAAAGCATTTTTATACTAACATATATAAATAGATTGTGTATGGCAGAAATGTCTATCTGATGTCAATCAGGGATTAGTATTTTAACATTAAAAATAAAAAAGCATATTCTAATGCCCAACCCAGCTGTCTCTGAGTCAGCCTTTCTTAATCAATAGTAATATGGTAGCAGAAAATGACTTTATTAAACATCCCCGTTAGCAACAACTGCTAATACCTCATAAATCATTTAGTTATCAGCTTCATATTTTCAGAGTTGTAGAAACTCAGCACTCAGGGCACAGCAACCTCCCCTTTGAACCGTGACCCATATTGGGTCATGTGACTTCTGTTTTCAGAATGATACACAGTCACCGACCTCTATAGAAAGACTGAATCGCTGATAGCAACGATTAAGCGAAGCCACACCAACGCCATAATATAGTCCCAGAAGTAGACGTGTTGAGAACTAATTGAAAACATCTAGAAACACTATGGCAATCAGTGGTCAAAAGTTCGGAATGCCATTATTCTTCTGCTGTATTTACAACGTCAGTAAATACTGGCAGTATATAATGGCTGCCTCTCTGTGGCTTAACAACACAGAATTAAAAACTTACCTCCTATCAGCAATCCAGTGTTTCTTTTTTTTTTTTTTTTTTTTTTTTTTAAATTTAGTCGTTGCCAATCAGTTTTTATTATTTTCTCCCCAATTTGAAATGCCCAATTATTTTTAGGCTCAGATCACCGCTACCACCCCTGCGCTGACTCGCGAAGATGAACACACGCTGTCCTCCGAAGCGTGTGCCGTCAGCCGCCCGCTTCTTTACACACTGCGAACTCACCGTGCAGCCGCCTCAGAGCTACAGCGTCGGAGACAACGCAGCTGCAGGGGTCGCTGGTGCGCAGTGAGCCAAGGACACCCTGGCCGACCTAACCCTCCCTCCCCCCGGACGACGCTCGGCCAATTGAGCGCCGCCCCCTCGGAGCTCCTGTCCACGGTCGGCTGTGGAATAGCCTGGACTCGAACCGGCGACGTCCAGACTATAGAGCGCATCCTGCACTCTAGCTAGTGCTTTTACTGGATGCACCACTCGGGAGCCCCCAGCAATCCAGTGTTTCTATAGCAATCAGATTACATCGCTCACAACTGTGATTCTCTCTGTTATAAAAGAACAATTATCCCTTTTGTGAGAGTCATTTTACAAAGCTGCCTCTGCCACAGTATTTAAGCCTGACTTCATATTTGCACGTGACCATGGCATTGACCTTGGCTTAATATGACTGCCATTAAGTTTTTGCTTTAGAGAGACAGTATACTTTGACTCATTATTCATGTGTTTGGTACACAGTGTAATGAAGCCCTGGCTAAGGCTGGTTTGTGCCCTTAAGAACAGTTGACCCAGACACAAGAACCACACAGGTTCACCCTTTCAGGTCTCTGCACAGGCCTCTACACAGCCCCTGACCACGCCTTATAGACCTTTTTAAATACCTGCCTGCTAAATACAGGCAGGTGTACTTAATTAAACCAGTGCCAGGTGATCTGGCTCAATCAAACAATTAAACAATTACACTGTGGCTGTTCAAAGCAGCCACAAAACACACATTTTCCAAGTGTGCAGGGCCTCTGCCCTGTCACAACAGCTGTATTATTGGTACTTTACTGGGTGCTGGTCTTATTAAGGGTAATTAAACAGAGGTTGGATGCATTTGTGACTACAGATGATGGATACTGAATACAGTATAACTTTGCAGTCACATTGCTGCTCCTTGCAGTCAACAGGAGCAAATCAGGACTGTAAAAATGTGGCTTTAATTGTGAAGCAAGCTTTTTACACAGGTGGCCTTAATACAAGTTTTTACTGTAGTACAGCACTTAAAGCAGTTGACAGTGCAGACAATTGAATGGCTTAAACTAAAGCTTAGTGTGAAGGGTTCTCATATTGCCTGTTCTTTACAGTTTATGACTGTTTAATTATCAGGCATGGATAGTGTTATGGAATATTTTGATTGTTGAAAAGGCAGGGGATTGTTGGTGTAAAGTTGTCCTAGAGCTCAAGGTGATAAATTGCTTCTGTCTTAGTTTGCAACCGTCATGATTGTGTGTGTAAGCAGGGCAGATGGAATTTGGTAATTAGGATCCTAACACTTCAGTGGCGCAGTTTGAATGCATAATAAAAAAAAATTTAAAAGATAATGAAAGAGCATTCCTCAGAGTTTGTACTGGTTTGTATTAAAATACATGTATTGGTTATATTATTAAACATCTGTCTGATTCCCTATGACATCAAATGATCTGTTTTCAAATCTATAGTTGTATACAGTTTGTGTGTTTCAAATATAGTGTATATATAGAGGATACATTGTGAAGGTTCATAGAGTACTGTAGTTATTCCTTGACTGAGGATAGCCAAATAGCAGCAAATAATCCACAAGCCTCCAAAGAGGTTGAGTGGTTTGTTTAAGGCTATCCTCATGAGTGAAATAACCACAGCACTCTATGACCATGCATGGTGTTTCCTGTACAGTATATATACAATAGGTTTGAAACACTGTCTCATAAACTATCTCACCTTCATTTTTACAAAGATAATAGTATTTACGTCACTATGCTAAGACTCCATGATAAGGTTAACATTTTGTTTTATTTTATTTCATGCTTCTGAATACATTTTTTTAAGAAATTGTATGGCATTTTTGTTATACTGCAGTGCTAACATATAGAGGGTGAGTTATATAATACTAAAGCAAACAATGAATTGGCACATTAATTTGGAATTGTAGATTATATTACGGATGGATTTCAGTGTCATTATAAACATCACAGATTGTCTGTGCCCCATCAGGTTTCCTGTAGAATCATGAAACTCACTGTAACAGCAGCTTAGTTTGATGTAGCCTTATATGATCCGGCATATAAAAAGCCATAAAAACACATTTAGAATATATTGATACAAAACTCCTTTTAGTTCATTACATAAGTATTTAACACAGCTGGCACTACAATTGTCCTCAGAATATTGACCAAGGCCACTCTTGACTGTGGTTCATATGTAGTAGGAATGGGTGTTGCATTTGATATCAATATTGTATTGAAGAATTCTTTTTTTTTAATTTAGTAACTAAAACCACTTATAGTTTGTATCTGTCTATCAGTAAAAAATATGTAAGAAAATGCTTTTATAGATAATTTCCCAAAGTTAAAAACTAAGGCACTGCCAAGGTATTTTTATTTTTGGTTAATTGAAGACTACTATATGCAGTAAAGTACAATACTATACTGCACAGTATACTATAACAAGTGTTTCATGTATTTTAATCAGGGTGAGGCGCAGCTGTGTGACCTGGAAGCCAGGAGAGATGTGGTGGAGCAGATGTCCCTCAAGCTCTACAGTGAGCAGTACTCCAACAGCACCAAGAGGAAAAAAGAGTTTGCTGAAATGTCAAAAGTCAACAGAATAGGAAGTAACAGGTACAGGCAGCAGCTCTACTGTTTTTTTTTTTCTTTTTACCAGAGATGCAACTTGTGGCCCAAATTGCTTCCTTTGTATAACAGATAGCGTCTCGATGGATCTGGCATGCGGGAGGAAAGCTAAAGTGTAGATATATCTTTTTAGGAAGGTGAGACCTTCCACATGTGTTTATTTCCCTGAGCTTCTATAAAACCTTCTAAATAGATATGTATGAAACATCCTACAGATATAATGTAATTGCCCGCGGTTCAGCTTCAACGTGCAATCAAGTTGAAATAGTGCAGCCTTTGACATCCACTGTTTGTTTTTTTGTTTTTTTGCATAAACTGTATTTCTACTGAAACAAGCAAATGATTACTACAGTAACACAGTCAATCACATGCAACATAAATATCATAGCTACAGTTGTATGATCAATGTGAAATTTAACTGCATTGCTTTATCTCCATTTGGATGGAGGTTTTGTTTAACTCTGTAGTGAATACTTATTCATTATGTTTTATGTACATTCCGTGAAGGTTGATATTGACAGACATGTTGTTTAAAGGATATATATTATCATATTGCTAAATGTATTTTTCTTGTATGTTAATTAAAATACTTTAGCAATGAAGGGAACAATTACCTACATTTAAATTGCAGTAGATGCCAAATGGGGTCTTGCTTGATGTGGCTTTGCAACTGTCATATTCTCTGCTTTTGAGAGGATTGAAATTAAGAGTGACATGTACATTCCAAATGAGAGTGGATCTCATCTCGGTTTGCTATGATCTTTATGTCTTGTACATAGCCACTCTGGATTTGCGTTTTTTCTGTTTTTGGAGGATCTTAGCCATCATGTTTTATGTTCACCACGGACGTCAATGATGTTGAAAGCCTCTGGATTGCCTCCTTTTTATATTTGTTTTTGATGATGCAGCACTTTCGTGGCTTGCACCATGTTTTCCTAACAAATTTCTATGACATTTCTGGTTTCCCCAACGTGTTGACAGCAATAGACTGCACACATGTGCTGCTACCCCCTCCAGCTCATTCTGAACATCTGTATAGGAATAGGCAACACACCTATTCTATTAATCTGCAGGTGGTTTGTGATTGTTCACAATTTAGCACTGCACCACTGACTAACTTAAATAAAAACTGACAGTATACATTTGGCTTATAGGCTACACATGATAATACAAATTAGTGGTATAATGTAAAATGTGTTGTGAGTCCCTTGAAATTTGTAATAATGAGAATTAACTGTCCTGTAAGTATCATAATTTGTCAATGCGGCACCATGATCTATTTTGTGTTAATTGGCTACTAAGTATGGCAAGTTAATAATAATAATAATAATAATAATAATAATAATAATAATAATAATAATAATAATAATAAAAATAATTTAGTTTCTCTTGCAATGTTAGAGATCTCGCTAAGATGATGCTACAAATATTTAAATTAGTATATTGCAGCTCTTTTTATTAACATATTTTCTCTTAGTACATACGACAAAATGTACACTTTGCGGTGCGACTGGCCCATCTTAGTACATCTACCCCTGAGTCCTGACTTGACTCGCTCACTTGGCTTTGAATCAAGCATCACTAATCCTTTTAAGCCTCTCATTGTAATGATTAATTTTGTTGAAAAACATAATGATCCTTCTTTGAATTTTAACGATGGCTACCTATTCAAGGATTCATTGTTTTGACTTCTTGGCCCTACCTTTGCATCTAACCTGTCTTTGGGGAAGACCTGTCTAATGCTATATCTGGCCTAGTTTTCACTGCCTTGCCATATTCACTCAAGCCTGTCTTGAATGGTGGACTGAGCAGATGTATCTCTCAACCTTGAAGCTGATAAATGTAGGACAGCTGTCTTTCAACTGAGGAAAAACAAGACAGAAGCAGGCAAATACTATTTAAAACAACAAAAAAATGAAATACCTGTATTGAAAATGTGGATTAACACCATAAAATAAAAAGCTGATTATGGAAATGTGTCATTTTGATGTGTTGTAAGAGGTTTCAACCTTTCATTTTCAGTTAGACATATTCTGATTTTGAAAATGATGGATATGGTACAGTATATTTGGATGTCAACAGAATATAATGACGTTAGTTTATGGAGGTTAATATTAATTGAATCTGAGAAATACATTCCACGTTTTCATATATATTCATTATTTGGACAGGTGATGGTTTGAAACTTTGGGATGTCTTGTAATGTTTTAAGATGCTTATCAAGTAACAGTGGCAAACAAAACTAAAGAAAAGAACTAGCTGCAGTTAGAATAATACCCTTGGTCAAGGCTGTGACATGTGCTGATTCAGCTTTACAACTGATGACTTTCAAAATAATAACGTTCCTTCTTTCTGTTTCTCAAAAGATTACTCAAAAGTGTTTTGTCATTTACTGGCTTTGAACATCATTTTTATACCTGTTATACAAAGGGTAACTGAACTTACATATGTTTTCTTTCTCCAACTTGGTCATGACTGATAGCATAGCAACCCAAAAACCCAACTACAAGCTACTGGTATACTGGTCCAGAAGTATTGGGTTGTGTTTTCTTTTCCATTAATAATATGGGATGAAGGGGCTCCCGAGTGGCGCAGGATGTGACCTATATCCTGGAGATCGCAGGTTCGAATCCAGGCTATGTCATTGCTGACCGTGACCGGGGGTTCCCAGGGGGTGGCGCACAATTGGCCGAGCTCCGCCCAGGTAGGGAGGGCTTAGGTCGGCAGGGCAATCTATGGTTCACCACGCACCAGCGACCCCTGTGGCTGATAGGGCGCCTGCGGGTCTGCAGTGGAGCCATTCAGATCTGTGTTGTCCTCCAGCACTATGGGTCCAAATAATACCTTTAACAAGACCAATTATACAAAGTAAACTTGCTTAAGAAACAGTATTGGTACAGTTGGCCTCTTTTATGTTCCACACTGATTTAAAGTGATTGATGAGCTGATTATGTGGTTGTATGTTGAACGTACTGTCACATGTTTCCATATAGCTGGAGAACCGCACATCCAATTGTCATGAAACATGGTATAACATCATTAAGCATAATGTGCTTGTATGAGTTTGTCAAGCTGCCGGTGCCACACCAACTACTGTTAAAATCTAATAGGGCAATTAAGCTGGAAACTCCACATTTTCAGAATCTAACGACAAACTTCACTTGCGACTTTTTGGTTTCCGTATGGTAAAGACCTAACGCGTTGAGATATTGGCTTCATACAAAAATGTAAGCTGCCACCGCCACCGCATGAGTCATGTGCTTCTCAGAAAGCATTTGAGATAGTAACTTCATATGTGGAGGGTTATATCAAAAATACTTAACTCCGCTCATTCTCAATGGGGAGTGACATCAAATGGCACACAGAGAGCTCTGGGGCAGTTTTTCAGTTCAGCTCCCAAATAATTCATGCAATTACAGTATATTTGCTTATTTATTTATTTATTTAATTAAACTTTATTGAAGAAGCGTATTCAGTTAAACATGAGGATTAGTAATTCAGTTAAGCTAATTATTGAATGTATTTTACATCATCTTTAATTATGGCAATGCTACAAAAACTAGCAACGGTATTATTCTAATACTAAAGTATTTTGCTACATCTCAATAAAACTAACAGCTCCCGAATTATTGCAATCACAAAAGTTATTACACAGCACTAGAAACCTTTTTACTGCGCACACGCCGATTGAAGGATTAGGTAACAGTGAAACAGATGTCAAAATCTATTTCAATGCATTGTGTTGAGCCTGTTATTAATCTTTCCATTTTATTTACAGTTTACAAAACATTCAGTCTTATATGACATGCCCTTTAGATTATGCTATCCCATTTGCTATCCCATTTGTAGTTTAGCATAAATTACTGAGAACATTAGCTATACCCCTCATGTTTTCATATTTGTGTAAACGTATGTACAGCCCCTAATGACACTGGCGGAATACATGAGAAGGGAACTATATCTGAAACAAGTTGGCTTGGTCAGTGTTCAAGCGTCCACAGTGGTTGTATGGAGTCTTCTGAGTTTCTATTGCACTGCAATGTAATTTGCGTACAACTCAACAACACAGCATGGTGGGTACCTGCAACACAACAGTCACAACACGTTTATAGCTATAAAGAGTAAAGGTAAGCATTTCACATATTTAATTTACAAATACAATCATGTTGCTCATTTATATTTGATCTTAAAAAGCCACTAGGAGACTTCCAATATAATGTATTTTTTTATCTTTATAATATTAACAATACAGAATATGGGCCATTAAACCAGTGGGGGGAAAAAATGATCTTACAGTATTTCAATATTCTTGCAGTATAATCCCGTTAACACCCTTCTCAAGTACCATTACCTATTGGATCGGCCATACATGTTGTTCTCTTTTTTTTCTGAGCAGTCTTCTAGATTTTGAATCGGAGTACCAGGAGCTGTGGGATTGGCTGATTGACATGGAATCCATAGTGATGGACAGCCATGACCTGATGATGTCAGAAGAGCAGCAGCAGCATCTCTACAAGGTTAGCTGAGCAGTGTTGCTGCTTTTACCTAGCTATGGAAAATCAGATTAGCCTGACAAGTCTCTCTTCCTCGGAGGACATCTCCACATTCACTGCATGTATCATGGTGTCTATTAGAATTCCCATTCCACTCTCCCCAGCCTCATTTCCATTGCCTGCATGTCGGCAGCCTGCGCCGACATCATAATTGCCAGAAAGTTCCCTTTATCACATTTCATTAGGTGTAATTTCATAAAAAGAACAAAGATTTCTCTCCCAATGAATAGAAACAAAGAGGAATGGCAATAGACTGCAACCAAATGAATAGTAAATGGAAGTAGGGTTTAACAGCATGTGTTTTGATTTGAGGTTTCAGACAGATTTGTCTGTCCTTCAGATGTTCTCGAAGAGAGAGAGAGAGAGAGAGAGAAAGAGAGGGAGAGAGCGCGAAACACACACACAGATTTTCCTTGATTCTGGTTTACTGCAACCTCGATACAAGCCTTGTCTCAATGAATTTTTATTAGTTATAGATAGAAACAGGCTGTATTGCGTTAAGTCAATGTGTTTGTTCATGATTAAAACAAACTGATTTTGGACCGAGATATTGATTTCATTCCCTGCTCGTCTAATAAATATGTGCTATGCTGCTTGTTTGTTATCATTTTCGCTGTATACTTTTATCAGGCTAACGTCGGATTGATTGAAATAAAAAAAAAATTTGGAAGCCTTTTCACAGCCAGGATGTTATCTCCTAACGCTGGGGATTTTATTATGGGTGAGGGGGGCTCTTTGGGCAGAGATGCCTGCTGCAGTAAATCAACCTCATTTAGGCTATTTTTATTGCACTGATTCTGACACTCGTCATCCTTGAATTGCTTTGAGCATATGGCATATTTCAAAGAGCAGATTGTGAATCATAAAGAAATAAAATTAATAACCACCTTCAGAACTGGAAATAACATAATGACAAGAAACAACTACCCCCTAGCATTTTGTTCTGAAATGTTCATTTCTAAACCACAAAGGTTACATTCAAGGTCAAAACTAATCTTCTCTCGCATCTAGGATATTGACCTTATCATTAGTCATTTTTTAAGTGATAAAGTTGGAAATAGTGGCATGCTTAGAAGAAATATGGTTACAGCTTTTTTTTTTAAGCCATCAGTAAAAATGACTGAGAGCATTAGTATTAGAGACCTCATTGTTCAGGTTTTCAGTTTTATAAATAATTATTTCTAATATCTATTTATGTCTACTTGATAAATTCATGCTATGCCAAACAAAATTAAAATAGTTGTCATTTATTTTAAACCTTAGAACATACATTGTTTTTCATTATGTGAAATGACAACAAAGGTGTATACCATGTGAAAAATATTTTTATAATGTTAATTACTGCATTCCTTTTTGAATCTTAAGCTGAAGCAGCCAAACAAACTCAATTATAATATTGTAGGCACCTGTTTGTATAGAAATTAGGTATAATTTATACTGAATATACCTAATTTCAGATTGAATCCAGTTTTTTTTTTTTGTTATTACTGTTGTAAAAAGTCTGACCATCATTTGAATCCCTTAAGGAACAGACATTGTTAGACAAAGATAAACACACTATAGGACCAGAATAAATCAAATATGT
The DNA here is from genome assembly GCF_902713425.1 of Acipenser ruthenus. Lineage (NCBI taxonomy): Eukaryota > Metazoa > Chordata > Actinopteri > Acipenseriformes > Acipenseridae > Acipenser > Acipenser ruthenus. The sequence continues at coordinate 24,275,434 of NC_081206.1, forward strand.
TGATGTGTTTTTAAATAATGAATTAGAATACTTTTACATGGGGTTCCAGTCCTGAACATGACTTGTTAGCCTAGGTGGATTGTAAACAAAAAATTGAGCTGGAGGTGTACTGTGGAAAATTGTGTTTTGGGGCTTTTGATTGAACTAATGCCAGACATTAGTCATCCCTGCGGAAGTAGAAACCTGGTTTAAAAAACAGCTTGGAAATGTCCTGCGTCCCGATTGACTGCTAACATTGCAATACCACATGGTTAAAAGAGCACAAGCAATGGTTCACATCTAATTTCATTCCTATCGGAAGACTTTTTATAAGCTCAGTAACACACTGGAAGGCGTGGGTGGTACTGATACAGCTCGCCTCTTGTGTGTGCTTACACATACCTGTAATACCTATGTTGCATGTAGTCCTCCTCGAGTGTCCGAGCCACAGTAAATACTACAATTATCTATATTTTTAATTACAAATAAAATCATAAGGGATATTACAAGTTGTACCGTAGGGGGGGGGGGGGGGGGGGGGGGGGGGGGGGGGGGGGGGAATGTAATTAAAAAATAAACGTTATCCACGTTATTTCTCTGTTCCATTGCAACATTCATCCGTCTTGGTAAATAAGTGGAATGTAATGATAAAGCTTATGGATTGCTATGCGGTGGTGTGTTTGGGCCTGTGTCCTCCTTGATTGAATAGCACCGTAGAGCATGGAAAAAATGCAAGCCATGAAGCAGTGCTGTATGTTTTGTTCGAATCTCACCTATGGTGTACAAATCTGAGCAATCTCATGGAATGGGTTTGACTGGTAGTGAAAGCATTTGGCTGTAGTGTCAAAGTACAAGTGGTCTTTAAAAACCAAAAGCCTCAAAGCAGCGGTGATAAGTGACAGTAAGACAGTTTTGTTATGTCTTTGACAGAAAATGAACACTTTGAAGTGAAATTAAAAAAAGAAATTCCGTAGCTCCAGCATGCCTTCAGTTTGTTTATTGCTTAAATCAATTTATTTTTTTTTCTTTAAAATATAGTAAATGGCTATAATTATATGTCAGTGTCTGATTATAATTATACAACACAAAGATGTAGACAATCTTACTGTCTAGTGGATAGGCTAATGGGCTTTTAACTGGAAGCGTTTGAGTTTTAAACTAAATTGTAATTTTATAACTAATTGTATTCAAACATCTCTGTACTTTTCAGACTTCAACAGCTAATAGGTTTCCTTGACAATTTAAGATTAATTATTATAAATTAGGGTGGAAAAAAACTTTTGTTTTTGTTTGGATCACAGTTTATAAAAGCATATATTTTTTATATTAGGTAACTTTAATATGTTTAAACTATTTACTTTAGAATCTTAAATCAACAGACCCAAAAACAGTCCAGCATAATTGACTGATGATCTGGAAGCAGCACCCCTGCATGACGGTGATGTTTTGAAAGCTATAGACAGCACTTGAATGATTTAACCCATTTCCTTTTGGAGACATTGCCCCCCTTTCCCCTGGGTGAACCTCCACTGCTCTCTGTGTTTCCCTCGCTGCTCTGCGTGCTACGACCCTGAGTGGATCAAACAAGCCATGGTGAAAGTTTCCCTCATTTGCATCACTTCTAGACAGGCCTGTCGTACTCTGTGCTGACAGGAAATCACTGTCTTTGTCACTTTTGTCATGATCTCCTTGTGGCAGAAACCGGCCATGTGACCAGGATTCATTCCAGTGTAATTCAGGAGTGGGGCTGTCCCTCATGTTTTCGGCAGGGGTTGCATTAACATGGAGGTGTTGGTGTGAAATTGCAGAATTAATATCGGGGGAGAGTGAAAGAGTGTAATTAGCACTGACAGAATAAATGACACAGCTATTAGAGATTTAAAATAAAAATAACGTGCAGAAAGAAAATCTACGATAAGTATATGTAAATATATGCGTGTGCGTGCATGTGAATATACATATATCGTAATATGTACTTGAACCCAAATAAAATCAGATTAATGTTAACATTTTTCAATTTAGGCTTAATGTATACACTCCACCTCAAATTATATGAATAGGACAACGGCAAACAAAAGATGCAGTGTGTTTCTAGAATGATGGCCTTAAATAAGTCTCCCAGGCAACAGTTTCACTTCCAAATGTAGACAAAAGTTTTTTTTCAGGAAACTTACCATTAATAAAACTCTTCCGCGACAGCTTGCAACAATCCATGCCACTTGGCAGCACCAGTGCTAATTGTTCATTTAAAGAAACATGAGTATATTCACTTTAGGTAAGACAAGGGAAAAGCGAATTGAAAAAGTACATAATAAAATCACTACCGGTAATAATACATGTAAGAAAGAAGAGGCACATATTAGCAAGCATGATCGTCACATGTATTGCAGAGTAAGAAAAGGTTTAGCTTTCTGTTATTTTTTTGTTGTGCAATTTTAACGCATACAGACATATCAACGTTTGACTGTATTCCTCCTTATCTGCATCTTTGAGCCAGACTCGGGTTGATTGGTGTGTTTGCGCTGGCACTGTGTCACTTTATGACACAATCACTTATTCAGGGTGCCATTACAGCAGGGGGCTTGGACACTTACCAAATCTTCTTCCCCAGAGGGACAGACACTTCACTCCACAGCAGGGGTAGCACGCTGAGGAGAGCAACAGAGATCCGTTTGATGCTTGCAATATATTCTAAAGCAGAACCTTGTTTTTTCATTTGGATGCAACTCTGGGCTTTGCAATAGAAGAAACAGAGAGCTTAGAAGATGAAGCCAATATTTAAAGTACAGTATAAGAAATTAGAATGTACTGTTAGGAAAAAGTTAAGTTTTTTTTTTTATTTTGGTTCCAATTAGTAAGATGAAAAACAGGAACATTATATAAATATTATTTTTGTTAGACCAAAGTGTCAATACAGTAATTGTATTCTGGAAGGAAGTGAAGTCTATATTACAGTGCATACCTACAGTATTTCTTCAAGTAACCAATACAAAATGATAGACTGTTAACATTGTATATTTAATGACAAAGCTGTTAAGAGAATACAAAGTGCTTTGTATTGAAGCTTAATCCTCCTTACTTACATATATGCCAGATGGCACTGCACTGTGATAATCGACCTGGAAAGGAATATCAATAGGCAAAAAGAAAACAGAAGAACCTCTGTAGTAGGAACTTAAATAAGAAAAAATCTGCCCAGCTGCCAATGGCAAGACAGAACACCACAGCGTTTCTCTGAGTAGTGGAACATTCTTAGCTTTACTTATTTTGCATAATAACAGCTTAAACGGTTCAGCAAACAGTATTAATCCTATACAAATTGGGCGCTATAGCAATATGCTTATTTTGTCTACTAAATTTGATCCTCCAGCAATACAGCAATATTTTGCTTTGGTTTATATTTTATTATAGATATTTAAAATGAAATATTTCAAAGTAGATGCTTCGATTGAAGGACCCCTGCTTTTATGTCATTGTTAAGCCCTTTCTCAGATTTTTTTTGTCCAAATCTGTAGGTACTGTTCCCTAGGTAATCTTTATTATTATTATTATTATTATTATTATTATTATTATTATTATTATTATTATTATTATTATTATTATTATTATTTATTTTTTACTGTACTGCACTGGATTCTTTTTCACTGATCATCAACACATGTATGTATAATTAGATCCTCTGATAAAATTGTATAGGTTATTTTACAGAATATAAAAAACACATTTTTTATTCAACATTTAACAGATTTATGGTATCCAGCTCAGGTTAATCAAAGAGATTGTGTTTAGACTAAAACAGAATTTAATGTATTGTACAAATGTGGCTCATTTAGAGTCCCTTAAAGGCCAAAAGTTGCATACGCCTAGAAAGATACACTTTCTTGACATTTATGAGAACCTTGGAGGTAAAGGTTACAAGTAATCGATTATTCCTTGTGCTGCAGTAGATAAAGCAAAGAGCCAACAAGTGAACAGTGAACAATTCCAGATACAGAAGCATTCAAATGGGTAGTTTGCAGAAATGGCCTATTCATCAGCCAATGTTGTTCAGTAAAATCGTAGCATGGGCTTTGGGGCTCTGTGCTTTACTTTTAGGTCATAATTTATGCCTGCATCCATTTCCTACCAGTTTTCTCAGCTATTTCAGTTTTATGTTTTTTTCTGAGAAAGTTTTTGGCCATGGACATAAAACTTGGCATAACAGCAGTTCACATTGAAATTCTTCTTATCAAAAAGATATATGTTATTCTTGTAAGGTGGTGTGCTGTGTTTACATATTAAAAAAACATGCCAAATAAATGTTATATATTACTTATACAGTGCCCAGATCTCTGTACTGTATTCAGCCTAAGAGCAGGTACAGTATAATGCAGATGGTTGCTGCCCATTCATGTAGATGGATTGTGACCTTGAGAAAATACCTGGGCGTGGCAGGTCATCACATCCAATATATGGCCTCTCAGAGAGACTGCAGATAAGTTTTCATTTGTATCAGCTCTCATGTGATTATACTGTACAAACAACTGTCCATTACCCCACCAGAACTAATTCAAAAACTGCACTGAATAGCCTTCAGATGGGAACTACCTTTTCTAAATAAGTCCCTTGGGGGTACTTGAGCTACAGTGGCTTAAAGCACTAGCCTTTTACCTCCAGGGGCTTGGCTGTGAATCCATCTTGGGTCACAAGACAAATACGTTTGGGGTCTTAATGCAGTACCGAATGAGCAGCAGTTTGCATCACAAAAACACAACACAGTCCTGCAGTTTGGAATAATGAAGTCTGGGCTAAGGACCGGTTGTAAGCAGACGTGTTTCTTTAGGCAAGAGATGGGTTGCCTGTCTTGCACCATGTCAGACTGCAGAATATGCTTTTAGTCTCTTGTACTTCACGAGACGTAAATTCACACACATCGAAATAAAAGGCATATACACATTCTCAAATCAGTATAACAAGTCTTTCACTTTTAGTTATAAAAGCCACAAGGTCTAATAGAAACAAACAAACAAACACAAATAAACATCCATGCACAAATGCAAACATATTAAAACAGTTTGTGAGACGTTAACTCCTGCACAAAAATATATGGTAGCATATCTTGTTTTATTTTTTTTTTTTAATTCTTTGAGTTTATCTGTAAACAAGGTTGTTCATTCTCAGGATTCTTACAATATTGTCTCCTGTCAGTAAATGAGATGTAAAAAGTTAATAAGGTTTATACAAGCCGAGAAGTCCAGTGGTTTCCTGTGAAAACTGACCGCTGATTGCCTTGAGCCAACTGCGAGTCCAGCTTTGCAGACTATTCTATTTCAGATCAGCTAATTACAAAGGTTATCATAAACTCCCCTACTGGTGCATTCCAATTTCAGATTGCCTATGGTGCTTCAAAAAGCACATGAAGCCAAAAGCATGGGCTTTTTTATTTAATGTAAAAATAGTTTTTTTTTATATATATATAATTCCTTCACATAGAGAGGATACTGGATGCATTAACAACATAGAAGCTTCTCTGCAGTATAAACCACATGTATTAGCACTCTTAGTTTGAATCCTCCTCTTGATACAAATGGGTTTCAGAAAAATGGATCCATTCCACCAGTTAGACCAGAGCACGAAATGACGGCTATGGGGAACCTCCCAACCAACTCAACAGTGTATTTCAAGTGCTTGCAGATAGAGTCCTACAGTGTGATATTCTGTGATGTTTTATGGGGGTTTCCACAAAAATGAACAGGTCCTACCTCATACTGTGGGGTTTCTTCACAACATAGACACACGCTAGAGATGGCCCTGGTTGTATTACATCAAAAAGAGGGAAGAAGGGGGTCTCAATCTCTGTTAAGTAATGACTTAACACTAAGTAGATTTTCCAAAGAAACCATCAATTCTCTTTAGTTTGTCTTAAGGTAACAACATTCTCTATTTTATTTCTACTTTTTTGGGAGAAAATTATGATTTTCTGCTTTTAAAAGATGACAGGCATTTTCCTCTAATAGCTGAAGAATACAAGTACTCACCGGCATGTGGTAATATATGTAGAGATGTGTGCACAGGGATTCTGGGTATTGATTGGAAACACATTCTTTTGGGCTTTGCTGTTTGATTCGTTCAATTTAAGTTAGATGTTGCTATAACAACACTTGAAAGAGTAGATTTAGGTATTAAGTTCTATCTCAGTCTCCATTGGAAATTCATGCTCACAAAAGACCGATCCAAAGTGCGATTCAGTGGAGCTATTTTAAGATCTGGTTGTCACTATTTGTGATTCCCGTAGTATAGAATGAACTCTATGGAAGAGATATGTTATATCTGGTTTTGAACTACAGTTATAATATACAGGGTCACTTCTAACACTTGTGTGGAATACGGCTGGGACAAATAGTATTATTATTATTATTATTATTATTATTATTATTATTATTAATTTCTTAGATATCACAATACAAAGTATCACGTTACAAAATATCACATTACAGAATATCACATTACAGAGAAGAGCAGTTATATAGTACAGTAAAATCGGTAGAAAATAAGAGCAAATTCAAATAAGAGCAAAATAAAGAATACAGGAAATAATTACATTTAAGAGTAAATTCGACTAAGAGCAGTCAAACTTATATTAGAAATACTGGTACAATTCAGTGCCATATAGTCCAGTATAGTCGAGAGTTGTGAGGTTTACAGATGTCTGAAGAGGTGAGTCTTGAGGAGGCACCGGAAGGTCAGGGACTGAGCAGTCCTGATATCCGTGAGTAGGTCGCTCCACCACTGAGGGGCAAGGGTGGAGAAGGAGGGGGATCTGGAAGTGGGGGAGCGGCGGGGTGTACAGCTAATCTGCCGGAGGCGGAGGAGCAGAGGGGGCGAGTACAAGAGTTTTGAATTGAATTCAAGAGGAGATAGGGAGCCAGTGGAGGGAGTGGAGCAGCAGTGTAGAGTGGGAGAAATGAGGAAGGGAAAAGACAAGGCAGGCAGCAGAGTTTTGGATGAGCTAGAGCAGATGGATAGCAGAGGCCGGCCAGGAGGGAGTTGCGGTAGTCAAGGTGGGACAGTACCAGGGCCTGAACCAGGAGCTGTGTAGTCGGTGAGGAAGGGGCGAATTCTGCGGAAGAAGCTGATGTTCTGCAGATGTTCTGCGGATGTTGCTGAGGAAGAAGCGACAGGAGCGTGCCAGAGTAGAGATGTGCTGAGAGTAGGAGAGGGAGGGGTCGAGGGTGGCAAGAAGTTCTTGGTGGATGAGGAGAGAAAGAGGGTGGTGGATTCAAGAGGAATAGAGATAGAGAGATCAGCGTTGGGGGAGGAAGAGGAGGAATAAAAGGAGGTCTGATTTAAAGAGGTTGAGTTTAAGATGATGCAAGTCCATCCAGGAGGAGATGGCCGAGGTAGGTAGAGATCAGGGAGGAAATGTCGCAGTCAGAGTGGGGAAAGGAGAGGAAGATCTGGGCATCATCAGTATAGAAATGATATGCAAAGCCATGGGAGGAGATGAGGGGACCCAGGGAGCGAGTGTAGAGAGTAAACAGGAGGGATCCCAGGATTGAGCCTTGGGGGACACCTGTCGAAAGAAAGCAAGAGGCAGATGGTGAGCTACGCCAGGACACCTGGTTAGTGCGCACTGAGAGGTAGGAGGAGAACCAGGCAAGAGCAGTGCCGGAGAGTCCCAGGTCAGCGAAGGAGGACAGGAGAATAGTAGTCAACTGTGTCAAAGGCAGCAGAGTGGTCGAGGAGAATTAGGACAGAGTATTGCAGTGAATATCTCTTTAAATATATTGTATTTAAAATTAATTTTTGAGGGGGTTGTTTTCAAAGCATATGTGTGCATATAGGGACTGAGAAGCCAGCACTCAGTCAAAAAATGGAGACCGGTACCTACAAAACTACAATAACTGTTATTTCCCAAGTCTGTCCACCAGAGGGCATGATTCACTGAATGTTTTTTCAACAGACTAAATAGAGTGGTTGAAAAGCTATGTTTAAACATTCAGACATCTCCGTTTGTTACTTGACTGAACTGTGGCCATTCTGTGAACCTAGACACTTTGCAGCAGGAGATCCCCATATTAAGGTATTTTTGAGGCTCTAATTTACAGTCTTTACTGAATTTCCCGTTAAACCCTGTCATTGTCTAGAAATGTGTAGTTCAGGCTCATCTCTTCAGGTCACTGTACACAATATGATCCTGCTTCATCACATTTTCTTTGACTCTCTTCCTTCGATTGACTGTTTATTTCAGAGATACTGTGGAACTGAGAGATTCTAGAGAGCTGCATCTGGAGTGCAGGGGTGGCTAAAAGGCCAGACTTTAATAGCTTATTTTGCCATTACCAAAAATGATATCTATAGACTTTTAAGTCACAGTGCTTTATTGCAGGCAGCATTCTATAAATAAGTTAATAACTTCTGAATCAGGCTTAAATAAGGCTCTTTTACTTGCATGCTAATGCATTGCCCACATGTTTGAACACCACATCGTTCTGACTCAAATTCGTACCTAGTCTGAGTAATTCAGAAATGACCAAGCTTGTGGGCAAACCAGAGACAGGGCTGATTTCCCCAGCTCTGAGAGATGTGTTTAAATATTTAACAACATTGTTGGTTCAACATTGTTTTTTTCTTATTTTATTTAAAATAGATCAATCTCAAGCGGGATCCAATATATTTTGTGTAATGTAAACCAGCTTGTCTGTAGTTGAGGATGAGTTTAGAAGGAGTAATGCATATGTGTCTTCATTATTTTAATACCAAGGAGAAAACACGGCTCTGGCAGGAAAAAGAGAACATAACTCACACTTTCAAAACACTGGAGACATTTAAAGCTGCACTCAGGTCATGTCTTCTCTTCAATGTTGTCTTCTATCAAATGTGCCATTTACAGGAACAGCCTTCCAGTTGGTTTGTATTTTGTTAGTACACACATGGACACAATGAATCCTTGGCGACAAAGAAATGGAATCAAATTGTAATTTCAGTCCTTGGTATTGATTCCTACTTGTATGGGACTTTATTGGAAATAATCATACTTTCACAGTATACATCCATTTATAAACAAATAACATATATATATATATATATATATATATATATATATATACGCTTAGTCAGTTCAAGCATATTGACAGTTAAAAGGTACTGGCAAAGATATTGCTTCAAATAACACAATACAGTTAATTTAAAATGATGAAGCCATTTTTATGTCAAACTAAGCAGTGCATTGCCAAATGCCATCCTGCCGTTGAATTAAATTATACCATGTTTTAGTACCCTTTAGGAGATATGACCAGGGTTTTCTCTGCTAGGTCCTCATGCATAATGTTTTAAACGTAGTAATATTGCATTGTAGTTTACTTAATGTCCTTCCTGACTACTGATTATACCAGTATGGTAAGAGTTTAGTTAATTTGAATGGAATCCCACTATTTTTCCTCCTGTTACTTTGTTAATATTATATTCTTTGCTGGTCATTGTGAAGAGTGATACAATTAGTGATACAGAATTGAGTTATGGAACTTGAGGGGCAAATGGATTCTCTATGTGACGTTTGAGCTCATTGATTGATTGATTTATGCAAAGCTTGTTCATTTTTTAACAAGTTATTTATTGAATAATTAATGGGCCAATTGAGTTTTATAACAGATGCGTGTTAATACTGCAGAAGCATGGATTTTATGGTTTGACATTTGCATTGCGCAAAAAAAATTAGTTGCAGAATTATTTCAGAAGCACTATTTTAATACTAAATATGAAATGTGGGACTACAATAAGCAAACACTCCAAATGCTTGTGGTAGAAATCCTATGTTGTAATATACCATTCTTATTGTATCACTAGCTCAGCTTATCAAATGTAGAAATGCATATCCCTTTTAGAATGTAATATCTTATCAAACTACATTTGCTTTAATATCTACTGTACATATCTACCTCTGTATAATCTGCCTTCCCTTTTAAATTGTTAACCCTGGTAAATTTGCATGGTCATGCAGTTTTGCCATGCTTCTCCCATGTTTATATTATGCATTTTACTATGGTTTGATATGTTTGACATAATGTGCTTTACCATAACTCTCTGGGCTTTACCATGCTTACCTATGCTTTACCATGCTTTCACTATACCATACATCTGGGCTTTACCATGCTTACCTATGCTTTACCATATTTTTACTATACTATACCTCCCTGGGTTTTACCATGTTTACCTGTGCTTTACCATGCTTTCACTAAGCTTTACCATGCTTACCTATGCTTTACAATGCTTTCACTATGCTTTACCATGCTTATCTATGCTTTACCACACTTTCACTATGCTTTACCATGCACTTTCTCTATGATTTACCATGCACACCTATGCTTTGCCATGCTTTTGCTATGCTTTACCATGCTTTCACAATGCATTATTACACTTACAAGGCTTATAATGAGCCTGTTGCCATGTTCCAAACCAGGAGTTTGACTCAGTGTGTCTGTGACTTTAATCTGAAATAGAAACAAAAAAGGTTTGCTAGGTTTCATGATAGCATGGCCAGTTTTACTGCAGTAAGATGATGGAGCCCAGTATCTTGAGTTTTCAATTCCTAAACACTCGTGAGCAGGATGTCCTTGAAAATAAGTTATTGCATCTCAGGGGGTAAGATCATTTGCAGAGCAGGAGCAGACACTGTGTCAGCCGTGAAAGGGTTAATCCTTTGCCTTGCATTTCTGAGGGTCAGAGTTTTGCAACCTGACAGAGGCAGATTTCCCAGTACACTTGTCAGTGCCTTCCTGCCTCTAAAAACCAAAAAAACCAAAAAGCATTTCCCAATAGCCTAGCAATGCAACCACGTTAGCATTTTACTTGAAGAGAACTGTGGGATTTCACAAAGTTTATTCTTTCTGGCTGGATAGGGACAAGGATTCTTAAATGAGGGAAATGTAAAATGCAGGAGCAATGGTGCTGTTACTGAGTAAATAAAAGAGTAACAGAAAGATGATACAAGAAAAGGCAAAATAGAAACACTATTAGATTAACCCAGGCTGTGAGAAAAAAAATAGAATAGAAACCGATATAGCTTAATGGAAATACACATTAAGGATTTCAGATTTTTTTTCTTCTTATATAGTCCAGAAGGCTTTTAGGCTAACAGCCACAATGGACTATTTTAATGCAATGATGTAATCTTGGCTTTGTGTCATTTATATTCAACCTAAGAAAACAAATCTCCTGAATAGCCCGGCTGACAACAATATTGTTCAGTGTTGTTTTTTTTTTTTTTTATTTGGATCCATTCCAAATGGTTCACATGCCTCCACAGTAACAGATCTAGCCTCCCGAAGCCTCTTCTCTGAATTCCACAGTTTGCTCCCCTCCCCTTTTTTCTGTTTTAATTCTTTTTTTTTCTTTTTTTTTTTTGCCTCAGTCCCCCCTTCTCTGTTTTGGGAAGGATACCTGCTAGCCCACGGAAATTAGGATGTATCTTGCAGAGTGCATTCATTTTAGTTTTCTGCATATTTTTTTTTTCTGAGGTCATGTCAAGGTTAGTTTGAATTCCATCCTACATTAAGACTTCTTTCACAGCTATTTAGCTCTGCAGCCTACTCCCTGCTGGGGCCTGCCCCCTGGGTTTGTCAGTGTTTCAGACCTGACAAATCACACACAGATGAAGCTGTTCACTTCCTTCAGCCTTCCTTAATCCACAATGTAATTTATTTATTTTCAACAGGGCACACCATTTTCCAATGAAACAAAGTGTTTTTCGTCCATATATTTCAGCTTCATGGTAAACATACATTGCCTGCTCACTAAATCTGTCAACTATGACGGATATTGCCTTACAGTAAATTCCATCAGCAGACTTCCAGATGTTAGAATTATGCCACAGAAAATCTTAATTAATGACAGACTACATCTCCATGCCTCAAAAAACTGTTATTTTATAAAATTATGAGCAGATCAAAGCTTAGCCTCCTGATTTGCAATATAATTGTGTTGCAATCTCATTACATTTTTTTCTGTTAGAAAAAATGTTACAAAATGTTAATGCATAAATGAATACTTACAGTCTAGTTTTTGTTCTTTTTTTTTATTTTATTTTTTTATTACCGCTGCATATCTGTGTCTACAGAAGATTAAGACATAATTTTGAATTTAGTTTATTTTAATTTTCTTGTAAAATACATAAATAAAATAAAGCTCTGAATTCAACATATCTGGGCATTCTGCATCAGCCAAAGACAAATATACAATAGAACATCCCATACAAAGAGATATATAAATGCAGCAATACAATAGAACTCTGTTGAACACATGTATATAATATGTCCCAGCAGTACTAATTTGCAAACAGAAGCAGGATATATGTGATTTATAAAAACTGTACATACAGGTCATGTATAAGTCTCAAATGTATTATCGTGCTATTCCAGAGGGACTTTCCATGCCAGGTTCTAATTTCAGGAACTTCTCATAACTGTTGCTGAGCTCTTCGAAGATCTCTGAGAGTGAGCAGACTGAGAAAATAGGGCTTTTATTAGCAAGAGAAAATGGTTTTTAAATGATGTACTTTTTTCATGTGATTTATTTTCAGGCAATGCTCGCTGCAGGGTTACACTTTTAGAAGTTTTGACACCAATTCAGGTGTAAAGGCTCTGTACTTAACAGTTGAAGTGTGCCTCTGCGCACCCGGAAATTGCTAGTGACATTGCCATTTGAGCCTAATGGTTGACTTCTTTAACTGTAAGCCTTACTCTTAAATGTAAATCTTACTACAAAATCAGTTCTCCTATTTTTTATTTATTTATTATTTATTGATTAGAGTTGTTTCACAATTTGATAATTAACAGATACTGGTGATTCACAGCTAGGCTGTGTTCTGTCGGTGATGTATTACATATGGTCACCTGAAGTCAGAGAGAATTTGGGAGCACTGTACTGATACATGCATATGGCATTATTAGTAGTATTGGCAAATGCAGTATACTAATGCATATTTACATGAATGAAAACATGAACAGCATATTGCTCTTTCTATGAAATGTAAAGTTAATAGAAATTACAACAATCCAAACTTAAATATCTCTGCTAATTTATATTTTTAGAATACATAACACATTATTAAAACAATTGATTGATGAAACAAAGGTATTGTTTTGTATAGAGCAAGTACTGTTTTTTTTAGATCTCTCTAAATAATGTCCTTAACATGTAACGACACCCCCTCAGCATCCCAACCCCCCACTCGTCTTCTTCAGCACAGAATTCACTCAGTGCATTTCAGTCCACAATTAATGTGAAAACACCATAATGCCTGAGCGACTCCTCTTGCCTAGTGGTGCGCCATTTATCATCACAGTTTTACACTGACCTTGACACCCACTTCATTAGAATAAAGATTGTCTACCATTTAGGTTACATTGTTCCTCTGCACACAGACCCAATGCAAATTTCTGTTCCGATAGAAGAGCAGCGAGCCTGTCAGAGGTCATCTGCATTAAATGATTGCAGCTATTTTCCAACTGCTTCTTTTCATTCTGCTCAATTCAGAGCAGGAGGATCACTCAAGCCTTCTGCCTCCGCACCGAGGCTGCTGGGAATTTAACTCTTTTCATTCACTTTGCTTTCGGTCTAAGAAATGCTTTTTAATGAGGTTTATATAAAAGCATTTAATTGGCTGTTTAGAAATGCTCGACACACAAAAAAACTAAAATTTCCAAAGACTTTTTTTTTTTTTTTTGGACTTTCTCCTCCAAAGTAAACTTTTTTTGTTTGATTAAGGTTACAAAGGGCCCACTTTTCATACACACTGGCCATTATCAGTCAGTGATAATATTGTAATTTCTATTTAAGATCTACACTGGAAACATTTAAGAAAAAACGTGTGATAAAACCAATCAGTAATGTTTTCAGTTTTCTTCTGGCGCAGATGTTAAGTTCCTAATTTATCTCTATTGTTCTGCACATAAATCAAAACAAATGTGTTGCGACGTTCAGTGAAAGAAAAAAAGAAAAGTCAAAGGAAATATGATGTCGGGTCTCATAACAGTACCTTGCAGTGATATAATTAGAATTACATTATTAATGAGGGATACTTAAAAAAGATTGTTTCATGATCTTCTATTAGTGAATTTGCAATTCATTTCAATATTTGTAGTTTGATTTATATCAAGGATAATGCAATATATGTCCAATTAACAATGCATGGCCTGTGTAATATGATTTTCAGTTAATGCAAATGGAATAAGCTGGAAGAAAGAAACCGATTTGGAATCCTCAAATGTAATTTACTTCACAAGTTCTGCCGATTTTAAATGACATTGCACTTTTTAAATTTTTATTTTCTCTTCAAAGGCTGGGTAGCAAATGTATCCTGATGAGGAGACTATATTATTAATTTACAAGGACAATCATCCAAGCATTTATAATTTCTATTGCTTTCTTGCAGTTATTTGTCTTAAATTTTTATAAATAAAGTGGGAGCAGGCAGCTTGATTTGGTGGTGTGCAATTTGGCTCCTGTAATATATATCATACTAGCAGGTACACTAAATACACTTTTGACTTTCTTATTGTGTTGCTTGACAAACAGCACCGCGTAGCTAAATAAATATTCACTGAACTGTCCTCCAGTCTGGACCCAAGTCATCTAACCATGTCTGATTATAGAAAGCATGCTTTGTTTTTTTATAGGTGAATAAATGTTGCTTCTACCGACAGCCGTATTTGGGAATATTAAAACGCACAATTAAAAGAAAAACAAAATCTTGCTTTATTTTTGTATTGTTTTGTACATAGTGTGGGCTGTTGTCTAGCAGATTCCTGCACTGTGTGTATGCAGCTGAGCTTAGGACCCTGGACTTCTGAATAAAGAGTCTTTGTTCATCACTGAATGGCATTAGGCATGGGCTTCCTATGGGGCCACCATGAAACCTAGCATGAAGACTGGAGAAACAAGTGAGAAGAAACAACTAGAAATGCATCTTAGTTTAATAGAAGAAACAACAAAACCACACTTGTCAAGAAAATGTACTTTAATTTGGGATTTTTATTGTAATTGTAGTACTTTAATTTGAGACCAGATTTTGTGTACTATTATTATTATTATTATTATTATTATTAATATTATACAATAAGGATTGCGTATGTCGATGCTAATACAAGCGTATTAAAACCCCTTTTTTCCATTTGTTTCAAGCGGAAGTGGGTTCACTGTAAAAATGCTTGTCTATTGATTGTCTGGAAATTCTTATTAACACATTGGACAATTGTGCCATGTGTGCTCTTTATAAAAATATTTTGAATTCCGTCATGCTGCCTATTGTTTTCTCCCTCTTCTGAAGTTATATGACAACAAGAGAATTCCCGGGGAGCCTTGGGGCAGAGTTCACATAGTATGGCCCATATAGCATCCTACTCCTGAGTCATCTTTTTCTAGACATTCCAGTTCCTTGAATGATTCATTGTTTTATCAGTCTATTTAGCAACTTTGTGTATTTTTTACAATGTACAGTTTTTTTGTGGTAGAAAACATACATTCCAGTGCAGATGAGATCTATAAAGCTAGCTTGAAATTTCTTTCTCTGACCCTTCAGTGACTAGGCACCTTGTTCTTAAACACTGAGGGGAGGCTAAAGAAAATGCTTGAGTCGTTCAATGTGAGCCTTCTATACCAGTTTGAAAATGGCTTATTCTTCTGGTCGCCATGGTGACAATTAACAGTGTTTCAAGGCTTTGTTCCAGTCTCAGTTTCAGCAGAATTTTTGGGCGTGATTTTTCATGAAAACTGTTTTACAAAAGCACACATTTAGCATAAACTCTTGAGAAAGTTGTCTCAATCAGGCCTGTAACTTTTTTTTTTATTATTGATTTTTGTTTTAATGAAAGTAAACATTGTACTTTCTTTTTATAATTTTGGCTTTGTGAGTTCAGGCATCTCTCAGATGCGTAGAAAGTCTCTATGTTCTACAGTATTTTTTTCTGAATGAAATCCTGCTTTTCGCAGGTTCTGTCTTTGGTTTACCATACATTTATGGTAAATGTATAACATTAGGAAAGATTTAAACAATTTGTTGAGGCTAGGTTTGTCAAACTATTTTATTCAGGAATATTACTCACTTACTTGAATATTAAATGTTGTGACAAGATTATTCTGAATGTAATTCAAGGGGTAGATTAGTGATATCAAAATACTGACATCAGAAATCTGTTCAGTAATGACTACTACTTCCATGCGGGGGGAGGGAAAATGTTTTCTAGACAGCACACAGAAATGCTTAGGTATCAAATAAATAATACAATCTGGCATTAATGACTTGGCCTTCATTCTTAATAGCCTGAGACTCCCACATATCTCTACAGAAACAGAACGGTGAAAAGCATATTTATTGAAACAAGAATGGTTTTGATTTCAAACACACAGCTTCTGTTTAGGAAACAGTGTAGTGTTTAATCAATACATATTTCAACTGTGGGATTATGGCACTGTACTGTATGTTAAATAATAGAGCTTTTCCTGTATTTTATAGCATGACTATTTGCACAGCAGCTGACATTGCAATAAGTACAGAATCCTCACTGCACTACAGAGCAAGTAAACAAGCTGCATTGCCACAACTTTAAAATGAAGTCCAGTTACCTTCAGTCTTTATTATCACCTGTAGTGCTGCACACCCCGAGACATACTGTATAAGATTGCTATGTACTTAATGCTCCATCTTATTCAAGCAAAAGGCTGCCTTTTGTGCCAGACTGTGCTCGAGTGTGTTCTGTTTATGGACCGTGGTCCACCAGGGAGCACAAAACTGTATTTAAATATAGGTCACCAGGGTAAAGAAGAACGCGTTCTTCCACTGTGTGACACAGACCCTCCAATTTTAATAATACTTTTAATCTTGTTATCACATGCATGCTATTCTCCCAAAGCTCATATGAGACTGTCTAAACTCATTTCAGTCTCTGTGAGCCTTTATGGTTCTCAGGGC
Source organism: Acipenser ruthenus (assembly GCF_902713425.1). NCBI lineage: Eukaryota > Metazoa > Chordata > Actinopteri > Acipenseriformes > Acipenseridae > Acipenser > Acipenser ruthenus. Next base: position 24,292,358 of record NC_081206.1, read on the forward strand.
TGAATGATTTATGTAATTTTATTCTGGGATTGGTTTAATGTCAGGCAGGAAATGTGAAAAGCCAGTTGATGTGGCCACCGTGTCACTACAATTCCTGTCTCTTGTACCACATGATAATCATGTGCTTATAAATATTTAATGAGCTCATTCCTCCTGCCCTGGATGTTAACTTGTATTCATGATCACCTTTTAAAAGTGGACTGCTATGGAGCCCAGTGTTACTCTGTTCATAGGGTGTTAACTAAAGTGTGACGCCGTGTTTGTGTTCTGGGTGGGGAATACTCTGATAAACTTGGAAAACAAAAGAAGTAAACGCTGAACAACTTCAGAAACGCATTTCTTACATCACTGTTACATAATGTCTCTTATATCAAGGTGCAATGTAAGAATCTTAAAGGTCAAACTGAAAACTTATCACAAACACTTGACAGCACCAGCTGGTATTCATTAATAACAGAACCACGTTTTTTACTGTTATGCTACTACTGTGCGCCAGTGGCAAAAAGGTAAAGGGTTTAATTTTACAGTAGTTCACAAAGTTGTGTGGTTTGCCTCTATTGTCACAACATGTTACAAGTTATGAATAAACATTCTACCACTGGCAACATGACCCTGAAAAATACATTCACATTGATATGAATTTTCTGTCAAATTCCTGCATGATCCCAAATGAGCTATCTATTATTTGTTGATATTACATATTTTAAAGTGTTGTTCACATAGTTTTAAGGGATTACTTTATGTCCTGACACAGTGGATGTTGTTAGTACAGTACTTTGGACAAGTTTAGTTTGTAATCCGAGCCTAGGGCCCTGTTTCTTAACCTATAAAACAACGGATAATCCCTGGCATGGGGGTCTTACTTTAGTCTATTTATTTTTTAATTTTTTTTTACATTTTTCATGTTCAGGTTATTGTTCAATGTGAAGATGAGTTATTATGTTGGTTTTTTTCCCTGTGTGATTCCTGACTTACTCTGATTGATGCTGTGGAAATGTTCAGATTTGTAAACACTTATAACTGTTCTCTGAAAATAAATAATGTCTGTCAACAGAGAAATCCCTGTTGTGAAAAGTTTCATCTTGCAACAGCAATAAAAAAAGTGAAAGGGATTGATGACACAAAAAAGGCTTAAAAGTCCAGGCCATCAAATAATAGTGATGAAAAATGATGCAGTGATTGTCAACAAAAACCATTACATACTTTTAAACACTAGAAAACACTTTAGTCATAATGATAAATGACAACCAGAAATATGAATACAATATCCATTTATGCAAAAAAAAAAAAGAAAAAAAACAGCAAGTAATGTTATGACATCACATAAATGTGTTCTAGTCTACAAAGACCATAACGTAATTAATTTGATAACAATGACCCTCATCTGATTACACAAATAAGTTCTAGCTGCAGTCAGTATTAAACAGTTTTATGAAAGAAAGAATTGTTGACCTGTGGTCGATATGCTATGACCTTTGACATAACAAGGGCATTATAGACATCACTCACCTATTAGTAGATTTACCAAGCATTACGTATTCATTGAGAAAAAGTTGAAATGCAGGCAAGGTAGTTTGCCCTCACTTTTTAAGTCTGGACCCTTCTGCTTTTTGTTTAATAATTTTTTGTATTTGTATACAGGGCAACAGTGTGGAAATGGCAATGTGGCAGCCTAAGAAGACACAATTACTGGGCAGAGTTGAATCGTTGAAGAGAAGCGGAGCTGTGCTACCAACAGATCTCGAGGACAAAGTAGGAGCATTGACAAAGAAATGGGATCTGCTGGAGGTACAAGGAAGTTTTGATATGTTCTATAAATGCTAGGTTAGGTTCAACAACATATATCCACTAGAGGAATTAAATGGTAGCAAACATTTCCAAAACTGCATTCAAGATGCTTAAAAGCTTGCTAAGTAGTCCTTTACTTCAATTTGTGATTTAAAATCAACACTTTTTTTTCATCAATTGAAGCCATATGAAGGTAGTGCTATGTACAGTAGTTCCACAGATTTGGACATCATCCAAAGTGTGTGTTCTTATCTCATTCAATTATCCTCTTTGCTTCAGCTGTGCCCTTTGCCATCTTATGAATCACATAAAGAATGAACTAACCAAATATTTTGCCAAAAAATGAAGAATTACATGGATTCTTGGCTAGAGCCTGCTGGCAAATTGATGGCCTCACTAAATGCATTGCTGGCTAAGGTTAAGTTTCAGTGGGAGGTATAAAAGATTCTAAAAGGACCACATCTGATGAGAAACAGAAAAGCTGTATTTCCTGGCCCGTTTTTACAGTTCCGCTTACTTAGCTGTTTATTTGGCTGGGGAAATTCAAATAGGAGTGGGTGTCTAGGCAACAGAATGAAGTGAAAAAAAGTTTGACAACTCCCAATATCTAAATACTATGAAAAAGTCTATTGTTGTTTTAAGATACAGACCCCACAGAGGAGACAACCCCATCTACATAGATAAGAATACGGGTTTAAAACACACTTATGGACTTATAGTATAATACAGCACAGTATTGGCAAGTATACAGTGTAACATTTACATTTCAGTTTTGAAAAAAAGCACACCAGAATTCAAAAAGAACAAGAGAAAAACGTCATTAGCATAAATGTTATTAAAGAAAAAAAGGCCTTAATTTCACCATGCCAACGAACTTTCAAATATTTCCACCAGAATGACTCAATCTTAATTGACATTTAAAATAAATAATAAAGATGAGAAATGTAAATCCTGACAATTTAAAAAATATAAAATAAAGTGCTGTTGGTTTGAATATTTCTTTCATCTTAGTTGAGCAGTGTGGAATAAAAATACATTAGAATGAAATGTCAGTGGTGCGTAGAGTTTAATCTGTGAAATTTTGTTCCCTGTGCTGCACATTACTCTGTCTCAATTGCATATTAAACAAGCCTATCAAGGCAGGCATTGGCATCTGCTGTGCTGACACAAATTGTGAATTAAATGAAATTGATGTCCTCTGTCGTATATTTATGAAGACAGACCATTCTCTGAAGTATTCTGCTTATGAAGAATTTATGATTGCAAACTGTTCCAGAACAAAATAAAGTGGCAATAAATTCTTTTTTGTAACCCTACCCTCCAAGGGCATTGATTTCACCTCCTGCTGCTACATTTGTCACAGCACAAAAACAATAGCTAAATCTGGAATCCATTGAGAGCTTTCAAATTATCAATATTCACACCACAAAAAAAAGAAAGCAAGCATCTTGTTTGTACTGGCTCTTAGTCATGTGAAAGTACATGTGCCGGCATTAGGAGCTAGAAACGGGTTTTACAATAATTTTGTAATAACCCTGTAAATGCATAATTTATAACATTTTACAATTTAATTTTTATTTTCAAATTAATTAACTTCATGGTATATTCTGTATTTTACAGCATTTATTCATCATCTTGTTAGTCTGACTGATCCTATTGTGGTGTTTATCCGTATGTCATACCATTGAAGTGTATATACACACATCTCACCTACTTAGATTGCCAATGACTTTCAAGATGGCTGCAATAATTCACAGTGCATTTTGTGAATTGTTATATTTTTTAATCATTTGCCAACCCAATCTATATCATCATAACAGTTCATTTGACTCACAATACATTTGTTCATGTGTTTTGGTTTGGTTTCCTATGAAAATAGCTTGTATCCAGTATAATGGTTCATCTTTGCTTCTCTAAGTGCTCAGGTGCCACATTATGACCGACTCCCTCTGTTTTATTTATCTCTTAATTACTCTTGTAGTAAACACTTGCATTTAATGAAAGTAACACAAACATGTTAATACAGAACTAATTATTAAAGATGCGTGCAGAGTGCAGAAATTATAGAGTAGCTAATTGATGTGGAGCACCAAAATAGCCACTTCATTGCTGATTCATTATCGCATTCGCTTTCATTACAAGTACTACAGAGACGACATACAAAAGAATGATAATTACACCAAATGTTGTATATTAATTGGATAATCATGTATTTTGTGCCGGTGAATGCCTTTTCAAAATGCACAGTCCACCCTCATATTGACACTGTCCGGAAAGCCATGTTGCTAACAAGGTGCATACAGTTGCACAATGAATTGACCCAGGACAGATGAGGTGAAGCTTCTTGTTTTTAGGGGGGTTTGGTATGCCTGGTTAGAGGTGCAAAGAGGTACCGTGCCTGCTTAAAATGATTAAAGTCTACCTTTTAAAAATGGCTAAAACAGGAATTTACCCAAAATGTTAAATAAACAGCAGTGTACAGATTAAAAAAAAACCTTAGCCTGCGTGGAGTAGAAATCGGGAATAGCTGTCCTCTTCAAAAAACACTATTAGGGCTTGACATTGGCCAGCATTATAGCTTTTGGTCAGTAAAATACTGTAAGAGTTATAAAGAGCAAAAACAAAACAGCAGTGCTTTGTTTGCTTAGTATTCTGCCTGGCACTAGGTAAATTAAACTGTAAATAAAATAAATATATAACAGTGTTGTATAACTGCTGTAGCAGAAAGGCAGGAAATTATGCTGGAGGCCATAAAAGGGTATGTTGTAAACCGTGTTTTGTTTGTATTTTGTGGATTTATAAGGTGGATGTGTTTTATTTCTTTTTTTTTTGTTTTTCTTTTGTTCTGTCAGAAATCTCTGGGGGAGCGGATGCCTGGCACAGGGACAGAACAGACTGGGGTGGGACCACGTGACCTGCTCTCGCCTGAGACTGGCAGCCTAGTGCGGCAGCTGGAGGTCAGGATCAAAGAGCTGAAAGGGTGGCTGAGAGATACTGAGCTTTTCATCTTCAACTCCTGTCTGAGGAAAGAGAAGAAGGAAACACTGTACACCCAGAAACAGCTGCAGTACTTTAAGGTAACAGGCTTTAAAATCCAACATTTGCACATATACTGACAGTATACACTGTCTGCACCACCATGCTCACACCTGTACACTGTATGCAGCAAAATCATGTCCAAACTGGGTATTTAATCCTATCCACTGCAATTCTTGAAATTAGTCTATGTTTTAATGTTACCAACCCCCCCACCCCCCAACCCCCCCCTTAAGACGCCACAAAACATAATTTTAGAAAATGTGGTTGTTTAAAGGAGGTGGTGATTTAGGGGTAGCAGGAATTGCGTTTTCTGGTAGCATCTGGTTGATTGTGGGTGTGGAGGTGTAGCAGGGGGGTCTTTAGCACTAGATTAATCTTCATATAGCAGCTGTTATAATGGACTTTACATATAGGAATTCAGGTATTGTTAAGACAGCATAATACTAACAGCAACAAAGAATTATTATTTACCAGAATAACAAGAGAGCTTACTAATAATGTGCACTACCTTCAAGTATTTAGATACAGAGCCTTTGTATAACTATCCTGCAAATTAACCAGTATATTGCATGTTATACTGAAGCAAATCAATACACAACGAATCACATACATTTAAAATGCATTGATTAAACCAATTTCTCAGCAGACTATGTAATAATTCAAACAACAAAGTCTATAGATTTAATTAGACCTGGTTTGTCTGTTGTGGGGTAGTCAATGTTTTACCTATGATCCTTAGGTTTTGTTTGAACCAATATGGAAATCTGCTGCAGTATTATCAGTTTTTTTAGCACCTTCATTAAGCATATTTGACCTTTGTTTATGTAGCATTGATCATGGATTGACTAGCCAAAGCTATGAACCAAATGATTTTGCTGTACTAGATGTGCAGTGGTCTACCAATAAAAACACATTAAATTGTATTTGGCCAATATTTGTAATGATCAACAATTGTCAATGTCACAGAAGACATATTTTGGCACTGGTCAAAAATACCTTTCTGTGTTGTGACATGTGATATTGTGATACAGCTATTAACCATACATGGAATAAATTATTAGAAAAAGCATGATTGCTATTGCAAAAAATCCTATCACAGAGGGAGGTACAAAGACACATCAAACATTGATTTCTTAGCAATGAATTGGGGGGAAATTATTAGAAATATTGACAAGTGCATCTCTTATGGACATAACAGCCATTACATTGCAAAGCAAAAAAGCAGAAAATGAGAAAAAAAATTGACCAAAGAACATTTAACGATCATATATCTGTTTTGGCATCAGGAGAATATTGTTTTATATTTAGGGTTCAAGGTAGGGAGGTTGATTGTAAAGGCAACAGTAAAAGATGGCTCCTCTGTATAGTGGCTCTGATATATCACCAAAAGGAATATTATTTTTTTATTACTATCACTTAATATCTAAACAGAGTACAGAACATTCCATGGCATAAATTCCTTGGCGGTTTTTACATCATCCGGAATTGGGCCTCTTCAGCTGATTTGGCAACAACCATCTCAGATTGGGTATATTAGCTATATTGTTAAATAATTTATGTAGCCCCTTAAATTCCATTGGACAATGGCAAGTCTGGCTTTTAGAAAGTGTATAGAAATCATTTTAAAGTTGCTAAAGGATTTTGGGGCGGGGCAGGGGAGGGGGTGGGTGGGGATGGGCAGAGACTTTTAAGGGTCTTAATCATAAATTGCCTATCGTAACATGGAAGTTGGAAAAACAGCTTTGCAATAGCATTGCAATACCCAGTGTAATGGCTGAGCAGAACCATTAACAGAACAGAACCATTGAAACACATATTGAACCACATTGGTTCAAAGATCATAGCACAATGGCACTAATATGGTACTGTGTTTTATATCAGCCAAACTGTTCTCTTTCTTAAAATCATTAAGTTTTATTTGATCGTTTTTGAAGTCTGGTTTTACAAACCCTGATTTAGATGTAAATGTGGACTACCTTAATCATTACAGTAGGTAGAACAAGATTAATGCTAATCAGTCTGTATAACCGTTATGTTATATGAATTATATAAATGGAACATAGATTATAAGAGATCCAGAGGATGAGAGAAGAATGAGAGTAGGGTCATCTCAGTGTCACTTAGTAAAAATGAATATAAATCTATAATCAATTCAGTTCTGTTAAGTAAATCCTCACTTAAATACTGTGTATCCCCTTGTTCCCTAATACAGACATTTGTATAAGGTGAAAGGGTGAAGGTACATTTAAAAAGCTGAAACAGCAAAATAAACCCAGGACTAAAGTATACAGAAGGCACACGTCTTAAATCACAGCATGGTAAAAAAAATAAAAATAAAAACACTGACAATCATAAAGGATGGTATTTACATCATCCATCATCCCGCTCATAAAATCTGTTACTCGTAGTATTATCTTTAAATCTAATGCAGTTTTGGATTCTTCAGCAATACTCAAAGTGTAGCCCTATAACTGTCAGGATTATTTAAAAAGGATCGAGTCTGACAGGCCTAAGGTTAAAGCAAGCAATGAACAGTTCTTGTCAATAGTGGCAACATTAAATCATTAGTGATCGTAGACCAAACCAAATCACCATGGGGAAGGTCAAGACCAATCAACAGGTGCACCTTTAGTAAGGCTTGTTCTGTCCTTTCCCTGCTTCTGTAGCCTTCATCAGGCTAATAGAATGTGACAGCATTGCTATAATATCAATACCTTCTCCATGGTTAGGAATAAGAATCTCCTATTCATTGCCAAGCATTAACCACATTACAATAGGTCTGTGCAAGTGCTTGCTTGTAAAAGTGCCAAATTAACTATTAGGTTTTCATCTTTAGTCAATAAAGGGCAGGCAGGTGACAGCCAAGAGAGACACAATTATTAATCAAACAAATTGAGAGAAAATATATTGTTTGAATGCATACAGTACATAGTGTAGAAATAACTGTATTAGTTATCTTTCTCATTATAATATCAGTGGCCATTATGTTGTAACAGGCCCTCTCCTAGTCTATCAATCGAAAGAAGTATTGGCATTATTGTTTTCAAAGCCTTAGGTGACATGTACTGCTTTTTCTACCCTTGCTTCTGGATTTTACCGTGGAGGAAAAGACTGGCACCAAAATCATGATGTTGCACAGCGAAGGAGATTAAGATTCTGAGGGTAGTAAAGACATATCTGGTAGAAAACATTTCCATTGTGCTGTGGTGTTCATTGTATTCTGTCGTCTTACTGACTGTTCAGCAACATCTTATGGTTGTAGTAAGCCAAGTAGAAGAGTTAAGGTGTTGTTTTAACAATAGTTTTTCATATTTAAGAAGTCCATGTTGTAGTTGTACTGTCTAATTTTTCTGTAAAACGAGCATGGGCATGTAATGTATAACCTTCCTCTTATGCAATTAATAGCAGGAGCATCCATTTTTGGGTCATAGCATGACATAGGAAAATAAAGTATTTTCTAGTACTTTACAGCTTTGGCCAAAAGTTTTGCATCACTTAGAATTTTAGGATTGAGGCATAATAATAAAAAACAAAAAACAACAGCAACAAAAAATTTATATGAACATAATTTAGATATTTTATTTAACATCATGTAATCAAAGAAACTACACAATGATATAACAGAAGTCTACAGGAAGCCATAATAGTAGTACAATATTTCATGTTAGATTTCGAAGTGTCACATTTTCCATTTTTGTCATTTTTTTTGGTTTAAATATATGGGAAACTGCAAAGCGGCATGTAATTCAATATGATAACGTAACATTATTCAGCAGGTTTCACTCGACTGTATGAAGCAGTTCATTGTACAGGGCGATGCAAAGCGTTTGGCCATAGCGGTAGATTTTCAGGGCATATTTAAGCAGGTAATTATGTTATAATACATGGAAAACAACCAAATACTTTCTTGTTTTTGCATGGTAACTACTGGTGGAATGTGCACACTTACATGGAAATGGCCTGCACCAGGCTGTTACCATGGTAATTTTAACAGGTATCACGGTGATCTTAAGGCCATTTGCTTCTAATTACACTGTAGTTACCATGGAGCCATTGATAAGTACCCAGGAAATGCAATGTGAATGCATTGTAATCTGAAGTACTGCTAGTATTTATTATTTATTAAACTGTTTTGGTTTTGGAAGCTTATAAAGAAGCCACCAGTGTTTTTTTTTTTTTGTTTTTTTTTTTATAGAACCAGCTTCCTTTGTTAGTGTAATGTTTGTCTAATTTTGACTTTGTTTACCTGCCAAAGTTATTGCAAATGGCCAGTTTATCATGTTGTGGTATACTCCGTTTTATTCACCTTATTTCTCCCTGGAGAAAGCAGTTGTATTTTGCAATCACATTACATGTTTAAAAGACAAAGAGACTAGTAAATATGCTAAAACAGGACAGGAAACTGCTGAGCCAAAATCCAATTTAAATGTAATAGTGTTTAATATTTATTAGAAAATGGAAGGAAATGCAATTCTGAGCAACAGGGATTTTCATAAATTGAACTCTGAATGTTATGTCCTACAAGTGCTATGCAAGATAGACCAGTGGTGATTCTATACTTTCAGTACAGCAAATCTATGTGTGTTTAAACAGCTACATGTATATCTGGGTAAGCAATAGATCCTGTGGGTAAAATGAAATGAAATGTACTCATGTGTAGGTCACACACTTTTAATATTTAATACTTCCCCTATTTATGAGTTAACATAAAACCAGACACTAGCATAATTTGCATTTTTCTGATGGACTGCAGTGTCATGGAAATGTATCAGACCTAGTGGCTGGGCTTGGGGCAATGCAGGGCAGAAACCATTCACCCTAGTGGAGGGGAAAAAATAAATTTGGGCAAGTTGTGGAAACATTAATGGAAATGCTGCGCTGCAATAAATTGAATAATAAAATTCACAGTCATATATTGGCATAAGTAGAGCTTTTGGAATTTGTGACCTGCCTTATTTCAAATTCTGAAATATTAAAAATAATAGAATCCTACCTATTATAGAGTTATGGTAATCTAAATTACAATTATAGTACAATACATCAGTAAATAGAATACCTGTATAAAATGTCAACTTGCCATTGTTCAGGACATTGCATTCATTAAAGGGATGAAATTCATCTTTTCACAGCCTTCATTCTTAATGTCTTTTACACCAAGACAGGATTGGACTTTTTATTGTGTGCATCTTACTCTTGTTTTACAAAAAGATTGACTGTGATATACTGGGAGGTTGCAATTCACTGTATTCCGTAATATAATTTACTACATATAAGCAAGGAGATCATTGTGATCCAGTTTCGGATTAAAAAACAGTTCATTAACTTCAACATAATCAGATGTGTTTTTCAAATACTGTTTGATTTTAATTCCAGTTGTGGTTTGATAATACAGTGTGGTCCATCCAATTGATCTAAATAATGGCACTATTTAAATTATAAAATAGCACCCTGCTTGTACCAGAGATGTACAAATGAAACATCTAACTGTGCATGCGGGTGTGTTTAGTTTATTTCTGTCTGTACAATTTTAATTGGATGATTTTAACAACAGAGGTGTTTAGATCCTCCTGTGTTCAGATCAATTCAACAAACCCCAGTAAGTCTAATAATGTGTCAGCTCTTACAAAATTGTAAAGGTCTGCAATCTGCAGTCTTAAATTGAATCTCTTTTTTTATACAATTAAGAAATGAAAGTTGATATCTTTTCATTTTACAGAATGCAGAGTGAATCAATAACCTACTGCAGTATGTGGGCACAGCATTTACAATCTCAGAAATGTCCTCTGTTTTCTTTATACTACTGTGGTTCTTTATACTGCTTACATTTTAATGAAATACAAAGAGTTCAGCATTTCTTTTTGTTTTTTTTTTCATTAAAAGCTTTTTGTCTAATGTAATGTTTTCCATTTAAGCAAATCTATTTATCCAAGATAATTTATGCCCCTTTAATTTGTATGATTAGATTGCATGTCAATGTCAATAACCTCTACACACTATAAATATACCCTTTCAGTGAATTCCATGATGCTGTTCAAAACATCCTCCTACCATCAGCCATGCAGTCCTGTTTTGAACAATTCTTCAAGTAGTACAGTAATTGTGTAGGTTTTGAACTCAGGTTACTTGTAAAGAAGTCTTGTTTTATAAAGGTAAAGTAATTATTATATCACAGTATTGTGGAACACCATACATTATAAAGTAAACTACACACCTATACAGTGATAGAAATTATACAGTGATAGAAAATTGATTTGTATATACATTTATACCTCGTTTGTACCAAATGGATGTACTGTAGTTGTTTCGTAATCTGATTTACTCATAACTAAAAATGAATGGGTGAAGTTAGTGAAATAGAATGGGAACCTGTCAAAATGCCGTGAACACGGTCTAAGCATGAATTAACTGTATTGGTGAGTTGTCGAAATGTGATTTAAGGCCTGTACACAGTTATGAGTGCAATACCTGAAAACAGTTTGTTTTCCTATATATATATATATATATATATATAGTTTTTTTTTTACGTCATCAGTGTTTCATATCACAAGTAGCATACAGCTCTATAATCTGCCGTGTTATGTCTTTACAGTTATGTTGCTCTAGATAGGTATTCCTTCAAAAACTGAGCCTCTTTTTGTTCCAATATAAACTAATAAAGCCATGAATTCCTGATCTAATAAAGCGCAGGCTAGCGCACGCTCTCTGTCCCACATGATTAATGGCTGTGTATCGTGTTGCTCTCTCTGCAGTCCCTGTGCTGTGAGATTAGGCAGCGGCGACGTGGCATCGCCTCGGTCCTGCGTCTGTGCCAGCGGCTGCTCGACGACCAGAACTCCTGCACACTGGACTCTGAGCGGCAGTCAATGCAGCTGACCATCGTCAACCTGGAGAGGAGATGGGAAGCCATTGTCATGCAGGCCATTCAGTGGCAAACCAGGCTACAAAAGAAGCTGGGAACAGAGCAGGTAAAGTGTTAATGAAATGGGCTGTCCTGTTTCAAATATGGAGTTATGTTCAAACAAATAGTTTTGTAATGAAAAGCATTATTAGTGTAGTTATTATTTGCCTTTTGTCTGCACACCCATAGCAATAGCTAGATGTACATAAACAAAGGAGAACATCTTTTGTCATCATGAAGGTTAGCATGCAAGTCTGCTTACACAGATTAAATGTGGAGCTCCCTTGTATTATTATTATTCACAATCACATTGTGTCGATTATGCGATTGTTGCCCCTAAGAAGTTCTATAATGATACTGATAGTCTTTGTTATACATTTCTCACTAAGTTTCAGTGAGGGAAACTTGTGTAATGTCTTTTGCCAGCATTGGACTGTGTGTATTTCTTGGGTTGAATAGTAACACTGGAGCACACTGTTAAATGGGCTGATGCCAATGTTCTTTTTGCTGATACTGTTCAGAACTGGCAGGGGCTCATATTAGATACCAGATAAATATATTTTTCATGTAGGAAATCTGTATGTTTACTTAGCTTATATTTTCCTTGTATTGTGTTTATGTAATAGATTTAACAGATAACAAAATAATAATTGAATCTGTTAGAGAGTCATGTTTCCATGGTTGTTCCTTTTGGTTTGTAAATAGCCTTACTGTCTGTACTAAGCGCTGTTTGTTCATTCTTTTGACTGTGGCTTTGTAAAATCTGAATTTCTGCCAAAAGTATGACAGCGCCTAAGAACCTTAAGGGCTTTGGTTAACATATCAAACCCTTGGAAACTCGTTGGACTATCTGATGTTTTAAAAAACTTTGTTATTGAAAGGAGAAGAAAATTTGCAAATTTCTGGACTTTCTAAGCATCATTTTGTAGTGTACTGAATTAAATAGTGATTAAATTAAATGATGTTTGTATCTACAGCATTTTAAGCATACACATTTAATTAACAATGTTCAATATATGTACTCATTATTTGATTTTGAAAACAATAAACTAACAAACGTCATCACTTGTATTTACCCATCATATTTTAAGATTTATAAAAATTATCAATTGCAGAAATATTATTTACCTAAATATAACTTAATTTTAACAAAATATATACATTGTAATTACACTGCTGTTCCGTAGTGTGTACAAGTATGTTATTAATAGTCAGCCAGATAAGATACTTGAAGGGGAAAAAAACTGTACACATCTGAATTTTATTAAAATAACTCCAAATAAAAAAACTGGTGGTAATTTGAAGTTAGCCATTTCATTAAATTAAAATGGTATTGTATAAAATGTATAATTGTGTATATTTATTTCATTAATTGTTATTTAGTACTCATGGAGTACAAAATCAGCACAGTCTGTGTTTTGAAATTATTTTTTATTTGATTAGACTGATTGACACAGTTGAGGGTTTTATCATGCATTAGCTATCCTAGCTTAGTCATTAGTATTTCCTTTGTCAGCAAGCAGAGAATAAACAGAAATCTAATAAAAATGAATTATAGGGGATGTTCAACATACCTAAGCAAGTGTTCGATTTGCCGGTTTATTAGATTAACCAAGATAAAAATGGCTAAATAGACCTTTCTGGTATGAACTAGTCATTTATTTAATTGCTCCTATTTTTAAACCATAACCACGTGTGCTTAAACAGCTTTTTGAAGGTTGTTGGTCATTGTTGGTATATTTATAAACAGATTCAGTATCGTATCATTAAGAGTTTTGGTAGAGCCAGCGCTCCAGATAAGGTTTTGGGTAATTTATTCTCCAATTTAGACACTGTGTATATAAAATGTATTTTGGGTGAGTAAACATTGCCTTGAGTTCTGTCAATAAATACTGGACATACCTTAATGCTAAATTATGTGGTATGCATTAACTACAGCTTACATTTTAACTGTAATGTTACTTTGAAGTACTGTACAAAAACTTGGTCTTACAATAATAAAAAAAAAACATAATTCTAATTTGCTTTTTTGACCACAAACAATATTGCTGTGAAGGAACCCAGAACACAGAAACAGAACACACATATTTTTTAATTCCAACCCTGCAGATGGAATATGTTAACAAAAGACCTGCATGCACATAGTGGGCTATATATTTATAAAGAAATTATAATATTGTATTCCTTATTGATTACCTTGCCTGTAGCAATATAATGAATTCCAACTCTCTCCAAACAGAGAATATTGTATTTATTGTATAGATTTACCTTCCAAAAATTCAGTTGACAGAGAGGTACATTGGTAGGTTCAGTTGAGGGGCACTGAGGATCAAGAATCCATTCGCTTATTCGCCAGCTAGAAACACGCATTGTACATTTTATTTTCATTTAATTTTTTTAATTGAAAACCCAGACTTATTGGTCACGTGTTTCTGGTAATTCCGTGGCAGCCTACAATAATCTGTAGCTGTCTTGGCATTTCTATCATTCATTCTCTAGCTCCCGCATGCAGTATATTCACAAATGACAATTTAGACGCCAGGAACCAACAAAGTACAAGAAGCTTGATAACATGCAAACTAAAGCTGTGCAGCAACATTGCATAATTTTAAATGTTATTTCTGTACTTGTGTATTGTAGGTGCCCATGAACATAATTGAGTCTGCTTTCATGGATGTAAATGGTTCAGCCGAAGATTCTTGGGAATGGGACGAAACTGACATAAGTAACAACTTGATCAGTGTCAACACAGAATCACGTGACCTTGATAAAGTGCAAAGCCCTACATCAAACTTAACAACAGAGTCCTTAGGGAGTGCTGCTGATAACCCTCAGTTTAATCAATATGTTTCTGGACATGGAAGTTCTTCAAACGACTCTATTCTTGCACCTCCCTCTTCCAGTCCACAAATATATCAAGTTTACAGTCTGCATAATGTGGAGTTCTTTCACAGACCTCATGGGCCCTTCCTTAAAAAAACTCCTGAATATCCAAAACAACCAAACGTTTTACTGAAGAGCTTAAGTAAAGACTCATCTTTCTCTTCCACTGAGTCCTTGCCTGACTTGCTTGGAGGAATTATTTCAGTAAAAGATGGCAAATACGTGTACTGTGGAGATGTAGTTAGGCGGTCTGAAAGTGAGAGTGGCATTGTCAGTGAAGGTGATACGGAAACTACAGCTAATTCTGAAATATGCCTGCTAAGTCAGTTTGAAGAACCTGCCCAGTGTTCTGAATTAAAGCCTTCATTAAATAGAGCTCGGGTGTATAGTGAAGACACAGAAGAGCTTACAGAAAATGTGGATTCTCAGGTTTCACATAAAAACTGTACAAAATTAAGTGGAAACAAACAGAATTCATTAGAGGAAAAGGAAAGAATTGATGGCAGTCACCAGTCACCTTTTAAATATGAGAATCAATCTGTAGAGATCTATGTTAATGACCATGAATCTTTAATTGAAACTGAATCAGAATTTGAATCCCATGCTTGCTGTGCTGGGCGAGATGATGAAAGACTTTGTTGTGATCTAAGAAATGATAAACTGTTTGCCTTTTTGTCTCAGGGGTCTTCCCTAGACTCCCTTTCTGTCGCAGGAGATTTATTTACATCCAGCAAAGATGTGCTACATCGCAGCACTTCTCTGGAGAGCTGGCTGGTCTCCGGCAAAAGTACAGAAGAATTCTCCAGTCAGCATAGTTTAGAAGAATTTGGCTTAAGTGGTGATTCTATTGGGGAGCTGAGCAAGAGAACCCTGGACCTGCTAAAGCGTTTGGAGAACATTCAGAATCCTTCAAATCAGAAGATGAAGCGCAGTGTCTCAGACATAACTCTCCAGAGTAACTCCCTTAAAATCCATCCAACTGGCCAAATGTCTCTTGACATTGCATCCTCAATAAATGGAGACTCGGCTGCCTCTCTCCCAGAACTGAGTAGCAGTGAAGACGTTTCTCTCTGCTCAGAAGACCTTGCGGTTGAGAAAAACAGAATTGTCGATTCCAATGCCTCCTTCAGGAAGCACGTCAATCATGCTTTGCCTGATGAGGCAGATGTTAGTATTAGCATGATAGTGAATGTCTCCTGCACCTCTGCTTGCACAGACGATGATGAGGATGATAGTGATTTGCTGTCTAGTTCCACGCTTACTCTGACTGAGGAGGAACTGGGCATTAAAGATGACGATGATGACTCTAGCATAGCTACAGATGATGAATACATAGAAAGCAGTTTTGTTTTAGGGTTGGATTACATGAAGAATGAATTACAGAACTGGATCAAGCCTAAGATTTCCCAGTCAAGAGAAAAGAACGAGTTCGGTTTGGGAGATGAGCTTCAGTGCGGTACCCTCAGCCATGAAAATATCACCTCCACCTCCACCATCACTGTGAATGAACGACGTTTTTTAAGCAAAGCAGCACTTAAGCTACTGGAATCCAATGCAAATGGTAAGATTGACTCAGTCCGTCAAAAGGACTTGGATATTAAGAAGAAGAATACCCAGGAAGACCCTACTAGTTACAGGAACCAGTTTGTAGATGACGTGGAGAATGGAAATGTGGAGAATGCTCAACTGAAAGGGAAAGATGATGAGGAGGAGGTTTTAAGGGAAGAAGAAAGTATTTTTATAAGCAGTGGAGAACCCCTTAAAGAATGTTATGAAACTGATTTGGTTGCAGGTTGCTCAGTAGGCACAGTTGCAGGGGCCAGCTCTGTCAAATGTGACCTATTATCTTCACCACCCAAAGAATACTCTCTAGAAGGTCAGTTAAGAGGTGAAATTCCCTGTTACAGTTCAAGCAGACCTAAAATGAATTGCCATGGATCTAGTCAATGCACTAGACAAATGATAAATGAGGACAGCACTCAAGACTCCCATTCTACCTTTCTTATGGATGCTGAAGATAAAAATACCACTACCATCGACTCACCATGTTGTGGCCATTACTCTCATGTTAATAAGGAAGAGAACAACGACGATGACAGTTCAGTGCATAACTTTGTAATGGAGATAATTGACATGGCTTCAGAGGCCTTGAAGAACAAGGCCCAGTCGGACCCCGAAGCAGCAAGCCCCACACCAGTGGCCCAAATCAGAGACAAGGTTTTGGAGCACTCGCATAGACCGATACAGCTGAGGAAAGGTGACTTCTACTCCTACCTCTCACTGTCCTCTCACGACAGCGACTGTGGAGAAGTTAGCACATGCAGTGAGGAGAAGAGCAGTACCCCTGTGCCAGTGGATCTCAATGATGGTTTTGAGGTTAAACATGGGGAGCTGCTGTTTGAACCATGTTCAGAAGAAGTGTATATTAGTCCCCCACTCTGTTATAACAGGTCCAACTATCAAAGACCTTCTGCCTCAGGTGAACGTGTCTCTGCTAGTTCTACAAAGCCCCAAATGAATGACTGTTCTTTGCCATGTAATGGGGTGGACACTGTCTGCTCTGCAAACCAAAAAGCATCCAGTATTTCTAAAGGAACTACAGCTAGGAGCCAGTTAGAGTGCCATAATGAGGCTTCTTATCTTAATCCTTTACCATGTGAAACCCTGATAGACACTGTTGAATGTTTTTCAGATACTGAAATGCTTGAATCCAATATTTCCCCTGTAATGACTAAGATAAGAGACTCTTGCTCCAGTACAAATCCTTTAAAAGAGGAAGACAGCCTTTATATTAATCCTAAAATTAACTGTCCTCAGATAAGACAATTTGATAGGGATGAAAAAGGCCCAGCTTCACAGTGGATGAAACAGAAACATGTCAAAAAGGGATGTAGTTCTGATCAGGAAACTAAGTCAGCTCGTAAACAGGTGGGCTATACATTTTATTGCATGATATCTCTTTATAAAGAAATATGTTTGCTTCAATGTCTGTCTAAGTCAATGTCTATCTAAGCAGCTAAACATTTCATATTAGTCTCTAGCCCCCATACCACCTCTTCTCCCCTCATCTTTAGATTTAAAATGTTAAGGTCTGCAGAACAGAATAATCATAATCAGTCAGATTATATGCTGATTTGTAAGCAAAATATACAGTGAAAATCATTACTTAATTTCATGACTGAATTAGCATGTGCTTGTATTCTTCTAAAGTTGTTTTCCAGCTGTAGTGTTGTTCAATGCATCCAAAACTTTATTTGAGTATCCTGCTATAGCAGATTGAAGCACGTAGTTGAGTGTATTCATTTATACATAACATGCCTAATTTCTAACAAGAAATATTTAAGTCCCAGATGAAGTCTTATATAAAGTTGCATTAAGATAACCACATTTCATTTGTTTCATTAAAAAGAACATTGGGCTCAATTTAATAAAAGATAAGAATGTGTACGATTCTTATCTTTGGGGGGTTGCTTTTATTCTTCATTAAATGTTAAGAGAAACAATCCAGATAAGAAATGAATACATTATGCAAGAAATCTTTAAATGTGGGAAGTGATTAAGATGGTAAATATTCATATCCTAGACTGCAAAATGTATTAAATATGGCCTGTCACTTTAAGAAAAACTGGAGCTAAATATTGAATTTTAGGAATACAGAATCAGGTATTTTTAATATTGTCATTTTAAGAGTGTGATATTGTTAGATACGTTATATCTATCTATAGAGATAACCTTTTGAATTTCTTGCAGTTGCCAAGGTCTGAAAGATATACAAAAGATGATCAAAAGCAAGCCAAAGGCGGCAACACCTGCGCTGACAGCTCAGACCACCCTGAACCCTAGTGCTGTAAGGTCTCTGGCCAAGGTATAGAACATAAACTGAGAAAAACCAAGTATGTTTGTTTTACTGATGAAAAGGCTGTAGAGATTGCTTAGTACCCAACCTTGTATTGTTCCATCCATATGCAGGTAGGCACAACCCTAATGAGACTCTTCATCAGTTTTTCAATCAAATGCACTGGCATCTTTTTTTTTTTTTTTTTTGCTATAAAGCCCTTTGCAAATTGGCCATGATCAGACATAAGGACCTGCTTTTTTTACCTTGATGATGACTTTGCCTCATCTGCTGTTACTGTTGCATGATTTAAATTATAGCCCACTGCGCTTTCATCATGATGGTCCCTTATCTTTCAAATTGGATTGAAACGCTGCAGTTACATAACATTCGCCAAAAAAATATGCCATCTTTTGCTATTGCTGTTAGCTAGGGATTATATTTTCTATTGCTTTGTTTTGCATAGTGGGAATAGTGACAAAAATGAAAACTTTTTGTATGTGTTTTTCACAGTGTATACAGATTATCAATACTGCGTCTTACACTATTCAATATTGTATATATTTTGTTGTTGTTATAATCCTGGGAATAATTTAAACTAAAATCAGTTTGAGCTGTGTGGTTACTTTTTTTCTATATTTTATCATCTGTTAGTATAATTATTAACAGAAGATTTGCCTACAGTACAACTACTTAAGCAAAAACAGTGCTATGATGACAACCTGGGGAGAAATGTTATTACGACCAATCCAAGCAGATGTTTCGAGTATGTACCTTTTGAAGTCTAATTAGGGGATTGCATAAAAAATATAATGAAGAAATATTAAGCACGGGGAATGGAATCAGTTAGCCCAATGGAAACATACAGTATGATCGCAGGCATTAGCAGTACAATAGGTACAAGCCAAAAGAGATTGTCACAGATTATGTGAGTACATTGAGTATTAAGTTATTAATTTAACCTTCTATACCTAACAAGTTCAATAGCAATTCCTTTAAGTAACCACACAGACCCTTGTTTACAGCAGTTCTGCAGTGTCTCATTTTTATCTGTTGTGTTGAGCATGTAATTCAGTTTTTTTTTGCCCAATTACCAGAACAACATATTTTTACTGAGTGTGCTGAGTCCTGTAATTAACAGTGGACATTCATTCAGATACGGCCCAATGATATCAAATATTAGGATTTTCTCAAATGCAACACAAGATCAAGAACTGCCTGATTGTACCAATCGCTAGGAAACTGTCTTCTACACACCCAATGGTGATATTGTTGAATGTTGTAAAAATTCAGATTGAATGTTACAACTGGACTGTTTATGCTATTCGGTTTATTTGATAGTTGTATGTATGCAAAAACTGTAGTGCTTGAGATCGCACCAAAACTGCCCACTTACTGAATCAAGTAAGATAAATATGTTCGTTATCTACAAATATTTTACATTTTTGTATAGTGACAATTAAGATGGAAAGGATTGCACAACAGTTAAGATTTGCTTTTATATTATTCTTTCATAAATCCTTCCTACTGTATTTGTCGTCTCTATCTAATACTCTTTAGCACACCTAGCGGATTTGGACATAAATTATTTGATGGTTACAACTGTTTGATTCTCAACCAGCACACTTCCTTAGACTGACGACAATCTTTTCTAACACAAGACTGCTTATTGCTCTTTTCCCTTTTACTTTTGTGTGTCGTATATCTATGAAAAGAAAGTAGAGGTCAGTAACTGCAAAACAAGACCAAAGGCAAAAGTAACTGGTTAGATCCAGATATTTCTGCCGAATGTGTAAAAGGCATGTCTGGAGGGCCTTCTAGAAGCTGCAGAAGAGATGCACTCTGTGCTAATCTCCTCAGTTGTATTCTCAGTCATCTCTCTGTAATCCTCATCACAAGCCTTTGCTCTTTGCTGCATGGTTTAATTATGCCAGCCTCACTATGCATTGTTGAAGTCAAACCCTGTGGCTGGTCGGAGTCCATTGCTTTCATTCTAGCAAGACATGTACTAAGAAACCTTAAGTTTCTTTGTTTTATTTTAATTATTCAAAGAAATTGGAGCTAAAGTGTACATTTCAAAAACATATCCAGTGCTACCCCGTTATAACGCAACCTGTTATAGTGTGGAATCGGTTCACGGTAAGGTCGTGGCTTCCCATTTCTCCCATAATGCAATTTGACTCGCAAAAGTTGGGTGAACGTTCCAGATATGCAGTATGAAACATGGCAGACAGTAAAAAAACTTAAATCTTTCTCGTTTTTGTTGTTTTTGGTGTGGCCCAGGCTAACAGAGGCTGGGAATAATTGTTCCAATAAACCGTGGATTTGAGTACCTGCAAATTGTGTGTGTCTCCTTCCTTCATTTTCCACGGTACACTACAATATTAATTTGGCTTGTGGGCATTGTAAATCATTTCGGGAACAAAAATGCCAATATTCATTAGAAGACGAACACAAATAACGCGGTATCCTAATTATGGACCTCGACAACCACATTATAACAGGGTAGCACTGTATATTTTTGGCTTCATTTGTGTATTTAGTATATACTATATTGGTTAAGCAGCTCTGCTCCAATAAAATTTCTTCAAGTTTTTGTATTTTATATGGTGTAGCTTTATATACAGTAGCTAATCTCACATGCTCACTGGTTTTGCTTCAAAGTTTTCACATAAGAGTTCTGTCCTTTTTTTTGTAAACACCAAAAGATACTTTTTGTAGACTGAAATTTTCAGATGTGATGAACAGCACCAATAAACCAATAGTTCAGGCTTGCAAATGCATTATAGAATAGGCTTATTGATATGCAACACATTTAACATACATCCACTGGTGTAAACCTGCCAGTTAATGCTGACAGTCAGTCATTCTGTTTATGTTAACAGCTGTAAAGTATACCCAACCTAAATAATATGGGAATTTCAAACCAGGAAGTTGATATGGCCCAGTTCATCGCTGTGAAAAAAATATGTATTTTTCTTTTCAGAGACAAACACGCAGCTTTGCTCCTCCGTACTCCAAAACCAACCCATGACGTGAGCCGTGTTCAAACTGATCCCCGCTCAGCGCCGTCAGAGAAACCAAGGTCGTCCTCTTTCCAACAGAGTTGTTCATGCTGGCTTGGCCATGTGGCTGCTTCTGCTTCTCCTGTTTCTGACTGTTACTATACCTCCCATATTAGTGGTGCCCACACACTGCAACAAACCCACTGTCCTCACTTCATCATGGACTCTTGTTCTGAGCTACCTCAAAGGTCCACCTCCATTCTGAATTTGTATTACTCTTTCTCTTACGGCATGGTAGTTCACCCCTATATCCTAAATCCACAAAATTAAAGCTAAAATAAATACATTATCATATGTCATTTCTTGTCAGTTGGAGTAGTTTCAACCGCAAACCACTTTGTTTATCTCAGATTTTATGCACACATATTTCACATTGGAAGCAGCTTTTTTTGCTTTGCTAAAAGCTGATTATTGTACTGATTTTCCAAAACCTCATCGTTTTAAGAGTTAACTACTGGTATGATAGCAACGAAGAAAGATAACAACTTCCATGTTTCATGCTTGATTCCCATAAACAGCAGAATTTAAACAGTGCTACAATTGACAGTTTGTAAAAATAAATCCAATATCTATCTATGCAACACTGGCTAAGTTGGAAACAGCTGTATTGTGTTGTATATTACAAGGCCCTTGGTATTCTGTGTAACTTAATACACCATTTCTTTTTTTTATGTTACTTTATATGGAAATGAGGAAATGTTTTAAAATATAAAAAATGCGTGCCTTGCTGTTTTTCTTATACTTTTTGTTAAAACTGCTTTTCCCAGTTAAATGTTCCAAAAAAAAAAAAAAAGAGATGGAATAGCAAGGTTAAGATGTGTGAATAATGTATGTATATATATATAAGTAAGTGCAAACATTGATGTATAATGATGGAATAAATGCTTCATGTTAGTGTTATATATGTCCAGTGATGTGGAAAATAATAAGCCTTAAAAAGAGTGCATGGTTAATAAAAAAATAAAAAAAGGTTGGCAAAATAAACTTAATTTATTGAACAAAACTGGCAAAATCTGTTTTCCTACAGAATGTAGTATGAGTATAATGGTTGAACAAAATATAAACCATGAATGGATACTTGTGTACTTAAAAAATACCTTTCAGTCTGTTTTTGTTTCTTCTGTACTGTATGGTTATTTTAGGTGCTGTGCAAATACATCTCTTCATTAGAAGAACATCAAACAGAACACTTAAGAGGAAATAGAATACAAGAGCACCCTCTGTCAAAATATAATAACATTTAAGGTAATAAAGAGAAATCTTCTTCTAAATATATCCATTATAATTTGTATGTCTGCTTTAACTAAGATTTGAAGATACATGCCTTCTGTGTGTAGTTTCCGCTCCAGTGTTTTGACCTCTGTCTGACGATCAACTTTATTTAAATTTGAATCTGGACTTTTTTATTGATTAATCTGATCAATGGGCTTGCAGTAATTGTAGCAGTGTTCCTTGGTTGAGGCATTAAAAAATATCGGGGGAAAAAAATGATATCCAGTATATGGTGGATCTGAGGAACTCAGGGCTAGAAGCCTTTCCTTTATAATTCTGTTTTATGGTGGTTTAAATGTGTTTTTTTTTTCTTGAACAGGACAGTATGGAAAACAAATCAAGTTATTCTTAATGCGAAACAGAACCTATTACTTTAAGTATAGTCCTATGGGAATGGAAATTATGTTAACAGGATGCAGTTTAAACAGACAGATCTGATACAATGATATGCATATGACCTATTTTGTCCCAGCCATATGACATGATTTTGATTTGACTGTATTGAGAATCTAATTAATTGGATGTTTTACTTTTAGCTATTCTATATATGATTATTAAACTGAATATGATTTTGTGATTTAGTGATGGCGAAAATACTCCTATGAAATACCCCTTAAAGTCATAATAAATGCTGTCCATTATTTTTAAGCAACATGTAATCATTCCCTCTTTAGAATCCAAAAAACAGAAGAAAGCATTAATATTGCATGGAGTGGTATGGAAATCAGTGGTCTGTGCTTAAATATTAATAAAATTGTGGATTTTAGCCAAAGTCAAAACCACTTGTTTCTGGAAATGTGTTTGTCAAAGTGAAGCCACGTCTACTCCAGTAACATGTTTGTAAACTGTGTTCTTACAAGAGGAAATGTTCTTGATTTAGGCTTCTGGAAGTGTTTTTACAGAATGCTGTGCTTTAAAGTTTTAACCATTTGTTTTAGAAATACAATTTTGGAGACTGAACCAAGGATTTATTTTTAGTTATGGCACCGCTTTTAAAAAGTTCCAAAAATAAAAATGAACATGGAATGTGATATAGATAACTGATGTTTTGGAGTATTTTATGTAATCTTATCATTAAACAACTGCACACATGTATCCTGTTTTCTGAGAAATTAAATGACTTGATTATATCCAGTGAAAAGAACACCGGCACCTGGGAAGTGAACAAAACCTGTTGTCTTACCTTCTTTTGCTTATCACAAAACAACAGTACCAGCACATTAAGTCACACAGATTTCAGAATGTTAACAAGGGTGAACAGAACTTGAAACTGATTTTGGTTGGTTTCAACTATATTTCAGTTATGTCAAGTATTTACACAGGACTTTGACATTATCACCTCTCCAGCAGTACTACCGATTGGCAAAAGAACATATATTCCAGTTAAAAGGACACAACGCAGTAACCCACTTTCCCTCTTGAGGCCTCAAATTCTATTGTTACCAGTGAATTGACCTTGTAGTCGCTGTTTAGTCCCTTGATAGACATACATTTGATAGCCGTTGCTCAAAAGACAGATTAGAATACATACCTTGTTTGCATGCCCACTTGTAGAGAAGATTTGCAATGGGGATCAACTCAAGTGGGAGCTTTTCCATGTCTCTTACACTTGTCTGTATTATGTCCCAACCAAAGATGAATTTAAGCTCTGGTGGCCCATGAAGTTTCAATCATGAAATCAGCCCAGGGGAAGTTTTTTGTCAACACCATGTTAATCAAAAGCAGACCTTGCATAAACAGGTCATGAAAAACAATGCCGTCCATCAGGCACCATTGTCTCTTAGTACAGAACTACTGTAGTGCCAAATTATACATTGTATATGAAGAACATTTAGTAAAGATGGTCAGTTTGAACTGAGCTTGAACATGGGTTTGCAGCTCTTTCGTGCTGGCCAAAATCCCATCAGAACTCAGACACATGGAAAGTGCTGTACAATGAATAAGCAAATACTGTGACCTGCATTACAGCAATTAAACACCAAGGAACTGCAGGAACTCCATCCTGTTTTGGGTTTGTGTTTTCTTTTTTTCTTCTTTTTTTAGCAAAAGGTTTCAAGCTTTCAGACTTGAAAGGTTGCATTAACAATGTGCTTTAAATTATGTACCACAGCAACATCTATGTCAATAATCTATCAAGACAATCTGAAAGCCTGGACTTGATTATGCTCTCTTTACTTCACATAGCTGTAGGAGAATATGCAAAGTGTAATGATGCTTATCTCCCTGTGGCTTAAGGAAAGGATCACTTTTTAAATTCTGGAGATACGGGTCAAAGTAAAAGATTAAGACTTCTGTTATTGTGCTGCAGTGCAAAGAGGAAACTATATTGTGTTTGTTGTTCATGTGAGCAGTAGTGGAAAATTAAAGTTTGTCCCCCCCCCTGCAATTAATACAATTTTATACAGTGTGCAAATTGCTTTTAAGGTTCTAAAGGTCAAATGAATCGAACCAAGGTGGAATTATAATTACTACCCATCAAACATTGTTGGCTTTTGATATTTCTGCAGAACGTGGTCAGTAAAATTACCATAAAGCAAGAACCTTTGAAACAAAAAGAGAATAAATATGCAATCAGTCAGTGCAGTCAGCAATCACCAAAAAAACTGCTTCTTTTACATGACAGAAGAAAGTAGATGTTTTTCTTATACGCAAGTAAATATACAAGTCGTAGAATAATCCAGTCTTAGTTTATGTTTTTAGCTTGATTCTGTATGGAATATTAGACTACAGTATTGATTGAACATTTCTGTTATGTTATTTCCCTGTTCAATCAAACTTTCTAGAGGTGCAGTGTACAAGTGTGTTGTAATAAGGGCTTCTTTAATGTTAATACCATTTTTGACACTGTTGCTAATGAATTGGGGGTGTTCTGAGAGTTTAATTGAATAGTGCCATAAAACAGGAAACTACTGTGGGTCACAGTGAGTGCTCTATATTTGTACTGGATCTCTTGGACTCCCGGACCACATTATCAACAGTGTCAAAAAACAGAATTTAACTAAATATAACGTCTTAAAATGCCTGCGTTACTATTGTACAGTATATCCAATTTGAAGTGTATTTTATAAAGTCACTAATGATCTGGGACTAATCACATTTAATTAGTCACAAATCGTTAGTGACTCTTTAAAATATTTCCTCATTTCAAGATTGAAAAATAAGTATAAAAACATTCCACCATAAATTTGCATGCCAGCGCATGTATTGATATTTAAATAAAATACAGACGCAATATGTATTTTTTGTTTTGGTGGGGGTCTGATTAAATTTGAACTTATTATATAAGGGTACTTCTACCTTTCACCTGTAAAAACTGCATAAAGCCTTTTATTGATCTTGATTACTATAGTAACAAGAACAATCCAATTCCATCTATATTGGAAGCATTGCACTGTACATAGCATACACTGTATCAAACACAAGGGATATTTTACTTTGTTCATATTTGATCAAATAAGAACAATCTGTCCCAGTCGATATCTGCAGTAAAATATGTACCTTCAGATTTCTATGGCCTCTGGCTTTCAACTCAGAAGCCTTGAATCTGGATCCATCCAGTTGTCTCTGTTCTGACAGTTGCACTGGTCTTATTAACTATGGTTTTAAGAGACTGACACTTAAAGGTAGTAAAAACTGACAGAATTTGCCACAATGGTAACTATTGACCCTGATAAAAAATTAAAATATGAATAATTAAAAATATATATATATGAATGATATATCAAGATAGATCTGTTGTGTCTGGTATTTGGTAATTGGTCTGCACTGCTTAGTGACCTCCATTGAAAATAAGTATCTCACTGAATATTTTGTGCTCTTTGTGAATATCCAAAAGACAGACTCTGTAGTACCACTCTGAAACATCTCTACAACTCTCTTTTCTTTACTCTGAAAACTTTAGAGCAGCCATCTTCTCCATATGGAGCTGCACTACAGCTGTGGCCAAAAGGTTTGTATCCCCCTATAAATTTAACTAATTTTGCTTCATAAAGTAGATTGAAACCTGCTGAACCTTTTCCATATATGAAAAACTGACAAATTTAAATCATGAAATACTGTACTCCTATTCTGGCTTCCGGTAAACTTTTGCAATATCATTTTGAAGTTTCTTTGATTCCATGATGTTAAATAAAAGACCTATATATATATATATATATATATATATATATATATATATATACACACACACAATTCTAGATGATGCAAAACTTTTGGCCATAGCTGTAGGGACCCCCATGCATTCCTGATTGGTCAGAGAGAGTCCTTCTCCATTAAGAACTTGTGGGTCAACATGGAGGAGAGGGCTTCTCTATAATGTGAGAAAGACTATTAGGAATAAAAATTGAAGTATACTTAAACTAATAATGATTCGTAAGCATTCTGGGTATTGCTGCCAGCTACAGTACCAGAGGATAATGACCACCATACTTGGAACCTGATTGGCAGAAACTAGCAATGAAATCAGCAAAATAATTGCATCTAGCATAGCTACCAAACCCTTAAAGCATTACAAAGTGTGGAACAGAAATTCCTCTTCCTCCCCAAACCCAGAAGTACAGTAGCTCCAGGTCATTGCCTTATGGTTTGGTATTCCCATTACCTAGATCTTATATAAATCTCGAAGCAAACTGTTTAATCATTGCAGCTCTTGTTTGTAAACATTATCACTGAACCTTCGGAGGGACTTTTGTAGACACTCACTGCTATTGATGTGTTGTATATGTTTGCTTACCGTTGTTTCTATTCATATATTTTTGTTCTCATATTCATATATTTTGTTCTATTTTTGTTATGTTGTAGCTTACAGCCTCCTGCCCCAGGACCTCACAGAAAATGAGACTTGTACAGTCTCAGTGAGTAATTTATCCTGGTAAAACTTGTTAAATAAAATAATGGTTCAGCTACAAGTTCATCATCTCAGAACAGAAATAGCCATTTAAAGCTCACAAAGAAATCAATACTACATTGGAATTACGAAAAGAGAAACCTGAAAATGTATAGGGTTTGGGCAATAACACATGTACCCCAGAGCATTAAAACTGTAATCCCCGTAGTCGTTCGAGCCATGTTCTCATTGTATTTATTTATTTATTTTTCTTCGTTTCTAAACAGGACTAGAGAGATGTTTTCCATATCATACAGAGCAGAAATATAGTTACATGACTGTAGATTGAATAATGTAAGATATTTTGGTTGTTGTCCTGCTACACATTTACAGAAAAAAAAAACAATACCCAATGATAGATTTAGAAGAATGATTTCCAAAAAAAAAAAAGAACGGGAGTCCTTTTTGAAATAAAAAGTATCTATAATATGGCAGCATTTCACCCTTGATTAATGTTCTTTTTCAACGGCATTGGTTAGATAGGAGCCCATTACTGAATTTGAAAAGCTAGTATGTACAGTATGTCTTTTAAAGTAATTCAAGGTTATTGGATTTCAGGCATGTCGTCAAACCACATTAAGAAGCAATTTGATATAAAATCATACAACAGTGTGAAAGGGCATGCAGAGCTTATCATAGAAAATAAATAAAAATGATGATGTCATTTTCACTTGACCTGTAAATAATTCATTTCCATATTGAAAGTTTTTCTTGAATGTGGAGCTCTAATTCCTTTCAGCATTTAATTCATCATTTTCCTCACCCACATGCCTTCTGCAAAAACATTAAAGCAATATTTCAAAATGTATTATAGCTTAGAAGTATAATGTGTTTTTGGTTAATTCTGCATCTGTAGTGGCAATGCATTTGAAAGCAGCAGTTTAAAGCTGTAGGATGGCCTACTCAGTTTTAGGGAGGTTGGTACTCGCAACTAAAAGTAAAATTTAATTTGAAAAAGTGTCAACAAATGAAACCTTTTTTTTTTTCTTGCTAACAAGTTGAAAAATAAAACTCCATAAAATATGTCCCTGTTTGTGAAATTACTTTAAACTTATGAAAATCTGAAATTAAAATGTTTTTTTTATGCTCCTTCAAAAAATGATTACATTTTAATTCTTCTTAGGCATACCAATTAATTGCATTTGATTTCAACAGTTCTGTTGAACAGCTAAATCACATGTTCATCATTTGTAAGACTTTCTTTTAATTTTATCAATGAGCTTAGTGGAACCAGATAAGTGCTGCAAAACAAAAATAAAATATAGACTTGTGTGCTCTTGTGTCAGCTTCTCTGACACAACTGGACACAATTTGGGTTAAAAACACAATCTGCCAAAAACCAATCCAGCACAATGATGGCTTGTAATAAAAGATCTCAGGGAAAGGACAAAAGTTATAACATTACACCATAACAAAATAATCTCTTCCCAAATGATCTTAAGTAGCAGAAAGTGGCACTACCATACAATGGTAAATTAAAAAATGAAATGTTATTTAT
This sequence comes from Acipenser ruthenus, assembly GCF_902713425.1. Lineage (NCBI taxonomy): Eukaryota > Metazoa > Chordata > Actinopteri > Acipenseriformes > Acipenseridae > Acipenser > Acipenser ruthenus. Next base: position 24,321,521 of record NC_081206.1, read on the forward strand.
TTAACCAGGATAGAACCGTGGAGATATACATCTCAAATTCAAGGGGGTCCTGGCAAGAAATAACATTATAAAATCAATGGGGAAAAAAACAAATCATTCAAACAGGACAAAAGCAGTTAAACCAATCATAAAAACAGTAATACAAAATGAAAACCTAGAAAAGCAAATAATTCCAGTTTACATGATCCTGGTCATAGTCATTATTTACAGGATTTGAAGCCCTGATTTAAAATAAATATTTATGAGTGATTTAAAAAGGTATTGTGAAGAGACAGTTTTAAAGCTAGAAGGCAATGAATTCCAAAGATGATTTGCCTGATATAGAAAAGCATGTTGGCCCATGTTAGATCTCAATTTGGGGATATTACAAGTTGGCACATCATTTGATCTAAGTACATAGTGTAAACGAGCGGCCCTTGCTCGGGATACTGAAATGGATTTTCTTGCGCTATTTTTTTTAATGAACACAAAATAAAACACAAAAAGCAAAACAAACACCTAACTCCTCTTGGAGCACTAACTCAACTTTCAGGAACACCCTTCCTAACACGGGACAGCTAAGCTGTTTTCCCATCCTTTCAAAACCACCGGTTTGACACCGCACTTACTTTTTTTTCTTCCTCTGGCTACTCAGAGACAGCGCACCTCTTCTGCCTCCTTCTACTCAGCAGCCTCGAGCAGACTGCCTGCTCTCCTTTTAAACCCCGCACCTGGGTCTAATTCCCCCAATAACACCCAGGTGCGGATGATCATTAATAATAAAACAATTAAACTAAACAATAAAGCAATACAATCAAACAATTAACAAAACTAAATGAAACAATAAAACAATACAAAACGGTGCATTTCTCTCGCAGGGAGGTTTTAACCCCCTCCCTGCTGTCTCTCACAACCCGCTATCTTACACATCGCCCCCCTTGTCTTTACAAGACACAGGCCACGAGACGGCCACCTCCTCCCCTAAAACACAACCACCCACCCTCGAGTCCACAAATGTCAATTTTCGCCCTCTTCCACGGGCGAACTCGAGGGTGGATCGATCCACGTCCCGGCCCAGCCAGGTAGGGACCGCGCACCGGCGACGAGGGACCCCACCGGTTTGTCAGGGGCGACCGGAACGACAACCGGGGCACTGGAGGCTGCAGCAGCAGGCAGAGGTCTGCAGCTGGGACCCAGTGCAGCGACGTCTGGTCAGCAAGGGGGAGCGAAGCAGTGACCAGGGGGAGCGTAAGCGACGTCTGGGAGCAGCGCAGCGATGTCTTAGTGTCCGGGAGGAGCGGAGCAGGGGACCAGGTGGAGAACTGTGCCCGATTCTGCCGACTCCTGGGCTCCAGGTCTAGTGACGGGAGGTCCAGGCTAACCGACAGGGTGTCCAGGAGCAAGGGGTGAGGGACTGGACGCAGCGACGCCGGACTGGACCGTAGGGGTGGTGGTCGGGGCTGTGGTGGAGGTATGCTTTTCACCTCCTCCCTGGGCTCTGGAAGCAGCGGCTCCTCCCCTCTGGGCTCCGGCAGCGGCGGCTCCTCCCCTCTGGGCTCCGGCAGCGGCGGCTCCTCCCCTCTGGGCTCCGGCAGCGGCGGCTCCTCCCCTCTGGGCTCCGGCGGCGGCGGCTCCTCCCCTCTGGGCTCCGGCAGCGGCGGCTCCTCCCCCTCTGGCTCGGGAGGCTGCGGAGTTCCGCTAGCCTGCTCCCATTCTTGGAGCAACAGCTCTAATTTTGTTGGCTCCCTTCTCTTCACTGGAGCCAACCCCATCTCTCTCTCCCATCTCTTAAGTTGCTCTCCCTGAGCAACGGCATTCCGAGTGATCTGCTCGATCAGGTACAACAAATCCATCTTCTGGGTCTTAGGGGCGCCCACACTCTCAGACACCAAATGTAAACGAGCGGCCCTTGCTCGGGTTCGTTGCCGATTAAAAAATACGACCCAGGACACTGAAATGGATTTTCTTGCGCGGTTGCGCTATTTTTTTAATGAACACAAAATAAAACAAAACACAAAAAGCAAAACAAACACCTAACTCCTCTTGGAGCACTAACTCAACTTTCAGTTTTCCCGTCCTTTCAAAACCACCGGTTTGACACCGCACTTACTTTTTTTTTTCTTCCTCTGGCTACTCGGAGACAGCGCACCTCTTCTGCCTCCTTTTACTCAGCAGCCTCGAGCAGACTGCCTGCTCTCCTTTTAAACCCCGCACCTGGGTCTAATTCCCCAATAACGCCCAGGTGCGGATGATCATTAATAATAAAACAATTAAACTAAACAATAAAGCAATACAATCAAACAATTAACAAAACTAAATGAAACAATAAAACAATACAATACAAAACGGTGCATTTCTCTCGCAGGGAGGTTTTAACCCCCTCCCTGCTGTCTCTCACAACCCGCTATCTTACAATAGGTAGAGTTACATGTCTCTAACTTGGAGAATTTCCAGTGTACACCTTATAAACTAAACAGAAAAAAATGAGAGCGCCATCTGTTCTCCAGACTGAACCATCCTAGTTTCATAGAGAGTACCATGGTGCTGCTTGTAGTCTGCATTCAGTATAATTCTTACAGCACTATGGGAACCAACTTTGTCAGAACTGTATGGGAAGCACTCATGTATACTGAATCAGCGCAGTCCGTTCACAGTAATATCGTTTGGGTTACCAATCGAGAACAACCTTCTTGAGAGAAACACTGCCTGTGTCTGTACAGAAAACAGGTTAACTTACCAGATGTTCAATATGGTATTCAAAATGTAGCACTGAATCAAGCCAAAAAACAAGGTTTTTAAATTGTGTCACAGTTTCAAGACTAGTGCCATCAGTTGATACAAGAGCAAGATTACTTTTAACATTGTGCGATTTAGGTGCACATCCAAATAATATGGTTTTAGTATAAAATAGTATTTAAAATCAACCTGCTATTTAGTAGTTCATTTTGCAAGGCATTGTAGTCTTTTTGAAGGTTGTGTTGGATTTCGCTTAAACAATGTCCACTGACAAAGAAGACTATAAATGAAATGTGGAATATTTAAGGATATTGGACTGACCAAGAATTGAACTTTGAGGAACCCCTTTTTGACTATGGCCAGGTCAGATTTAGTACTATCAATAATTCCCTTTTGAGTTTGATTCCTAAACCAACTTACGGCAAGAGATTCAAAGCCAGTATTTTGCAGTTTAATAATTGTAATTTAATGGCCAACAGTAATACAGTTGTTATGTACTAATGGGGCAAAGGTTTGAGAAGTGATTGGGAAGAGATTTTGGCACAACATAGATTTTTTAGAGTATCCTATTGTACCAGGCCGTGCATGTACACTTTGTTCCACTGTTATTAACTGTGTGGTTCACTCACTGTTATGCTCAGGTTTCTATACTATAGGCTGGTATTATATTGAAATCTCGACTGCTGCAGAAAATTTAAAAACATATATCAATGATTTATTTATTTTTTTTGTTTTAGTGTAAATCCCTAATTTGCCAGTGGGTGAGGGGGAGATGTAAATCTATATATATATATTTTTAATTGACTTTCTGTTTTGGGTCTTTGTATTCTGTTGAAGGATTGATGTTGCTTTTATTGTTTGCTGTTGGCAACAGCCTTCCTTTGGAAAGGCAAAGCAGCAGTGATAACATTGTCTTGTGACCAAATAGGAGTCCCTTAGCACCCACTCCTTTGGCTGCATTCACTTTTATCTTTTAGAAATTCCCACTTCAACCACACTCGATAAAGAGCACTGTTCATTGCCAACACACTCTCTCCTTTGCTATTGCAAATTCTCACAGAAGGAAACATTAACCTCAACTAAAGCTTTACAGTAACAGGCACATCTCAGAAGGAGACATACTCACCAACTGTAAAAAAAAAAAAATAATAATAATAATAATTAATAAGCCACTTGCTTTGAAAGAGGGCCCAAACTCTGGAGCAGGCTACAAACACCAGTATTAAAATATAAAGCATATAATATGGAGTGTCCCATTCCAAAGTTTCCCAAAAACATCTTACAAACTTACTGTTTGGTCTGCAAATACCAGTTTATTTGTTTCTGCACCCAACGTGCCCTATGTTAGCAGGGATAGACAGATGTCAACAGGAGAAATTGTGTGACAGGAATGCTATCAGTCCTTTTGCCAAACCAAGCAGTTATTAATGCCTGTAATACTGTACTGTACAATGCAGGCATTTTCATACTGTAGCTACTGTTTGATCATCCAAAACAGCCCTAAATGGTGAGATCATACTATTGACAATAATTAGTTGACAAAATATTTTTTCTCCAAACATTTTGTGTTATGTACACAACTGACCCTGACTGTAATATGTAAAACTGTGGATATTTAAACTTTGGGTGATTATAGTTGTTGTTTAGTGCTGCTGTCTCATACAGTTCTAAATAACTGAAGAAACTGAAGTAACATACTTAGCTTCTTGTTCACAGGAAGTCAATTTAGTTAAAACTATAAACTGTTTTTTTTCCTTGGTAAAAAAAGTAGTAAATCTTAAATCTCTAGTGGTAAGCATGATCTTACAAAATTGCCCTCAATCTGTCTAAAACATTTTCGGAAAGAGCTGCAGACAAACACACAGACCCTCCAGATACAAGCACATCAACAAGTAAGTAAGATAAACTATTAAACTAATTGCATTGGGCCCAGTTAAACCTTCAATAACAATCTATTTGATTCCATTATGTATTCAGTAGCAGAACAGAAACTGTTTTCTAAGATATATTCCAGTGTTTTCCCCTTCTTGAATTTAAACACTGTAGTCTACATGTTCTTTCCAGATATTACTGGTATAGCTGTTGCAGGTATTCGTTGATTTAGTAAATCTCACTTAATTTGCATGATGAGTGTATTACATTCTCTGTAATAAAATAATCTGGCTTTATATAAAATGTTTTTTTAAAATCTATTTTGTAGAAATGTATATTATTAAACAATTCAAAATCTACAGCTTACTTTAAGTAATTATTTGGATTCTTATGCTTTCACTCACATGTCCTGGTTGCTAGAATCATGGGAGTAACGTGGCTCATAGGAGACACAGCTATTGGAGAGTGTTCCACAGGCTGCTGGGAATACAGGTCATTGGGCAGTAAGTTGGATACTAGGAGGGTCTACTGGACACAGTACATTTGGAGGGCTGCATAATCAACACTAGATAAATATTTATTTGGTAATCAATTAGTTTAACAATTAACACACGCTTCATCCATCCTATGACAAATACAAACATTGTCCAATTATTTTGACAATTTAAAACTGGATTGCGCTCAGGTTCAAATGTTTGGCTTTCCAAGAATACTACCAGCAAACTTACCTTGACTTATGTATATTTTTTCAGTGTTGCAGGCACTGAAATTAAACGATCCACAACATTCTCACTTACAGTCATTATTCTATTCTACGATCTTTAGAAAGAGCAAGCTACCGGTAAAGTAAATTACTAAAAGATTCTCATGAAAAAAGTTCCTGTTTTTGTGTACACATTGTGCAACAAAGTAACCATTTTTTAAAACAAAAAGGCCAACCTATTAAAATGACTGACCTAAGGTTGTATTTCAAAATAAACATTAAACGTTAGAAGAAAGAACATGTAGCCAAGAAGGAAAACAAAGACTAAACAATAAATAATGTATATTTATTTGATTTGTCCTGGGTAAATAATTGGAAAATAAATGCAGTATATGTTATGGGTTATATTTTGTTATATGTTACAAACAATCTGACATAGAATATAAATGTAATTCAAATGTAAGTTTTTTTTAAAAACATTTTTATAATTAAATATATTTGATCACCCATTTCCAAATATGACAATGCAAGATCGACAGAAAAACTGATAGTTTTGTAGGCGGCGGTATTGAAGTGAAACTCACGTGATACATAATTCACGCTGTGACTACTTGGTGTATCAAAGGAAAGCAACTATGTAGAGCGCCAGCACAGCACGCATCTACCTTCACCAGCTGGTAACGCAGACAGAGTCTGAACTCGAACCTTAAAATGGAAGTGACAGGGATGCTCGGGGAGATATCCTTGGAACAGCATTATTATAGACAGGCATAGGTGGCAATGGATTGCAAAATATAGAATAAAAGAAAGAAAACACGACCTTATGGAATTATTTTATCCAAGTATGGGAGTAGTGCACGTATGAACTTAACTAGTGTAAGTTTTTGCTTTTTAACGTATGCACAAATATTTCAACAACTGGTAGGCTAACTTTTGAAAAACAATTCTACAAATGGAAAAGCCACCGTCTATATTACTTAAATATTGGCGATTTTAAAAAGTGCAACGAGTAATGCATTCCAATATATTATTCACCATAGTAGAATACGTATTACTGTTTGTTACAAACTTTACTTGGCACACAAATACATTACACCTCTGGTAAATATGACTGTGAATTTCGTTGTGTTACGGACCTCGTGGGGTTAACTAGCGTCGCCGCTCATGCGCGCTCCTGTCACTTTGTGATTGGCTGGAAAGGGGCGGCGCGCGCTCTGGGGATTGCCTGTTCGAAGCAGTTAATCAGCTGCAGCTACGGCCAAGTTCAGCGCCTTACCTCTCACAGAGGAATGGCATTGCTGCACATCAGAGCACATAACAACACACTCACTGGGAGAATTCACACAGCAACAGCTTCTATTTACAAACGCACCACTGCACAATATAACACAACAGCTTTAGCGAAACAATTCAAAAGGAGATAACACATAAACATAAATTCATACTGCAGCACAGAGCGAAGCACATGAGAACCGATTAAGAAAGAGCATATACAATTGTAACGTTTAACTGAAAGAATTAATGCGCAAGCATGTTTTTATTATTATTTTTTTTATTATTTTTCTCAATTGCACCATTTCACATTACAAAACGTCATCTTTATTAGGACATATCAGACGGGAAATTGATAATTTTGCAGCACTGAACTAACCAGTTAACTGATACCTAGAACTAAATTTGAACTAATTCAAAAAGAAATATTTGCGCATGCACAGCTACACTGCCGCACACACACAAAGAGAGCTCGTATGTGTTAAAACGCAGTAATTTTCACGCTACATAAAAAATACACTGAATGCTGGATGTACTGCGGAGCAGAGGACGTAATGATGGAACCGAGACAATAAAATTGTATTGCACTTTGCTACAGACGAAACGATAGCGGTACCTTTAAAAAAAATTGAAAGGAGGGGAACATATCAACCACATTACAACTAAAGCAGGCAGCGCACAATCGTTTTTTTTTTTTTAAACCTTACAACTAGAAAGCTAGCTTGATGTTATTTATGTCACCTAATTACAAACTTTCACTGAGAATAGTCATCATTAATTAGGAGCTTGAAAACACGACTTGGGAATCTGATATGTAGAAGTATCACTTTCACAGCAGTAGTTCAGATGGTAACATTTCGGTACTTAGGTTAATTAGAACAATGGCAGTATTTCAGAAGGGAATCATGCACACAATACATTTCTGTTTTGCTAAAATACATTAGTATTATACAATTTCTTTATACCAGAGTTGGGTTGCATTAAAAACGGCAAATAACGTCAGAGCGCCGTTACACCTTCATTTAAGATAGCAAAACTTTATGCACAGCAAATTACTCGCACTTTTAGTGGTAGTTCAATTGAGACACGACAGTAGTAGGTCAGTATCTGAAGACTTGTAAAGTTATTTTAAAAGACCCACTTTAAATTTCTCGACTGAATCCACTAACGCTGTTTTTGAGACACTGAAAAATCGGCATCAATGTTAACATCTTGAAAGCTGCACTAGCCCTTTTATTTAAACTGAAATCAAGACGTATAATGGCTGAAGAGTTGGTAACCATCACTAATGGGATTGTGGTGTGACTTGCTCTGCTGGAGGGAAGGCTGTTATTCTTGTAAATATCCACACAGACTCGGTTCGTGTTTAGTTTCTTGGAGCGGGGATGATCAGAATCTTCCCGGATTTCAGTGTTCAGGTGACGGCTGCGGCCGGTGGAGGAGCCGGTGGAGTGCCAGCTGGTCCCGGGTTGGGAAGAGTCCCCGGTACTGCAAATGGCAACCCCCAAAACGTCCAGGGCATCACTTCATATCAGCAAAGGTATGTTGTCTTTTTTAAGTTAACAGTTTGTTATTACTACCATAGCAGTTGTTCAGCAGTGTCCAATTGTTATGAACCATAGGCACAACATGTTATGACTGTCATTGTCTTAAACGTTGTTTAGAAGTCATATTTGTTATATTCCTGTGGGGACCAGTCATACGTATTTTGCAGTATTGGTAAGTCACTTAAACACAGTTTAGATGGTCTGTGAGAACTTCTTTCAACTTACACATCCACTTATTGTATTGTAAAAAAAGTTTATTATAGTTTTTTTTTTCACAAGACAAGGTTACATGCATCTTTGTTTTGTTTACTAAAAAAATAACCAAACAAATCATGATATATTTAATTTAAAAACGAAGATTAGCTTGCATCTTAATGACCTCAGTCTCAAAGTACTTGAATATCACATTAATAAACACCTATACGTTTCACATGAGAATCTTTCATTTACACTACTCACTAGGTGTATTCTTTCGGTGAAATACCTCGATTTGGAGTTCCAGTTCAAATAAGACACATGTCATGTCTCTAGCGATGTAAGCAAGTGTGTGAAATATACTACAGCATAATACATTAAAACAACCGTACATACAGACTCAACATAGACTAAGTTCAATCTAACTGTACATATGTAAGGGCTAAAAGTTCAGAATTGGTCATAGATTTTGCTAACACTTCAATGAACAGCTTTTCTGAAAGTTCTTTTTAAAAAAGCACTTGTAGTAATGCTAAAATAAAGTAGTGAAATTTGTTGGGATAAGTTTCGAATACGTTCTTCCCTGTCTTCAGAAAAAAAAGACTGACATAATGTTCTAGTGTATTTTGTTATTACTGTGCTTAATGTTAGGGTTGAGTGTTTTACAGTTATGAATAAAACATGTATTGTTATTTTTTTTAACACTTTAAACCCCATATTTGTAAATATTGATTGGATTATACAAAATCATGTCTACATCAAAAATGATATAATTGAAAATAAAATCTAATTTGGTCAGCATGTTGTAGGTGGGTCCTCAGTACATTTATTTCCTTGAAAGTTACAAAACAGTTTTCGGTTTAGATATCAGTTTACTGAATTACACAAAATGTCTATCCTTTCTTGTTAAAAGAAAAAAAAATGTTTTTCCAGTGTTACTGATGTCAGGGCCACAAAAGGTCAGTCTGCAGATTACCACAAAATAAAGTTGAGATGTTGCAATAGTATCCTATATAGCCTGTAAATATATTTCTGAAAACGGGTCTGACATTATAGCAAAACAAAAATTCAAAGAAAGTCTGTTCAATTATTGTTTAACAATAAGAATTAATTGATACCTACATCTCATCTCAGGGTCTTGACAAATAAGTAAAAGCAATACATCCTACAGTAGTTTTAGTTATTGCTGCAGATGTAATAAATCATTGAGAGTTAAATCTGTTAAATAAGTAATTTGGATTTACAAAGAACATGATATGCACAAAATGAAGGGCTTTTTGGCGCAACTTAATTTGATTCTTGATTTCTACAAACGCTTTGTCGTTTTAAGTTTCTTACTAAAGTTTTCCCACATTTTAAGAATTAAATGTATCTTATACAGATTTTAAACACATGCTAAAATATGTTTACAATCTGTTACATAGGCTGTTTGATGAATTCTTAAACATTTGGTTTACAGTACGTTTCAAGTACCTTGTAACATTCACACCATTATGTGGTACTTTCTGAAGTTTTTAACAGTTCAAACCACCCCCGTGTTCCTTTTCTTTATGCATAACATAACAGACTGACATAACTAGGAATTCATGTTGTTTCCTGTTGCTTTTATATTTCTTTACCTGTATTTTGAATCATATGCAACCCGTAGTTTATAGTGTCACTGCTCTTCGAAAGACTGTTACTGAAAATAGCCTAGTTGTAATACCAGTGTGGTGTGACACATGTATTTGGTGCTCCATTACAACAGGCATATAACATTTCATTCTAAAGGATTCCCATCATCATAATAAAAAAGTTCAATGTGATAGCATCGGTAAAGAATAACAGTTGTCTTTTTTTGTATTAAATTTCAAATTAAAACATTTACTTAAATTAGGAGTTAATTGCATTGATGTTATAAATGATTCTGTGGATAGATGGAATTACAGAATTAGTATTATAATGTTTTGTCATTTAAAAAAAAAAGATAATATTTCTAAACGTGTGTGTGTGTGTGATCTTATAAAAATGCGTATTAAGCGGTAACTAATAACAGGTGTATGAAACAAGATTGTACGATACTTGTGTTATATTTGTTTTAAGGTCCAACATGTTGTATTTAGTGTACTGTTTTAATAATGAGTTTCCTTTGAATATTTGTTAGCTTATATCCATGCACATGCGCTGGAATAAGTGATTACTGTTTGCATTCAGTGGATCCAGTTGAGATGAATTGGTTTCTGGAAGAAAACACACACACACACACACACAAAAGCCTTTATGTTGCATCCGCTGACCACAAATGCCGTGGAAGTTTTGTGTATCATATATGTAGAAAATGAAAACTGTCTCCAACTACAACTGAGTGGCGTTGTTGCGCCGGTAGGAGAGAAAATGTGTTCTTTTTCACTGAGAGCCAGGCAGGAAAAGCTGGAAAATGCACAGAAAAACACAGAAACAGAAAAGCCTTTTCACACAGCACCGGAGACAGGGGGCTCGTGCGGAAAAAATGCAATGATGCTCCCGTATAGATATTAATTCTTCCACTGTCTCATCTGAAGGCTACTGCCATGCGAGTGCTGCCGTATTTCAGAAGCGTCCCCCCGGTTTCCTTTCACTTTTCTTGGCATGCCTTTGGAGCCTGATCTCGGGGGTTTTTCCTCCTTTCTTCTCGCTCATGAACGACAGTGCGTGGAGCCAGAAACAAGACTGGACCAGAAAAAAACGCTATGGCTTTGTTAAAATACTCATAGTCTGCAGATTGCATTGCTTTCGGTACCTTCGACTAGGTCAAAATAAATCTAAAGAAAAAAAGTAAAAGTAATAAATAAAAAAAATAAAAATAAAAATAAAAACATCAGGAAGATGGCGCCCACCAAGCCTAGCTTTCAGCAAGATCCTTCAAGAAGAGAACGGTAACGATCGGCTGCTTATTTTGTGATTTTGTTATTATTAACGTTGTTGCTTTGGTGCCGCGCTAAGAAATTTTGGTTGCAGAGACCTACTTTGAGTATCAGTTAGAAGTTTCTGTGTTGCCTTGACTGCTAGAGTGCGTCTGAGATTTGGGACCTTAACGCTAGGGTAACGGGTATAGCGAGTGTATTTCAGTGCAGAGAGAACACTTTAACGCATTGACAAATGCATAGTCAAACGCAACTGCCCAATAATGCAGTCACTTTTTGGTATTGTTTGTATTGTTTCCACGAGTGTCTGAGGCAGGCCTGTAATGCTATGCGAAGAGACATCGCTGTAGTATTGCACTTCAGAGCAATTCAAGTGCAGCAGGCCAGACGAGATAGTTTGCAGAGTAACGGGACTTCTCAAGCTCTGGAGTAATTAGCATAAAACCTGTAGCCAGTTAACTTTTTAGTGCAGAGCATGCTTAATTCACATGTAGCAATTAAGTGGTGAAAACGCTTCTATGTGTTACATATTGATTGTTCGTTTTGTTGAATTGATAAGTTTTAAATGGTTTTCAAAATCGGTGGTGTTTATGGAGGTACCTGTGTGAATTGATTACCAGTAACATTTTGTTTGTTTTATATAATGATATAATTTATTAATCAACAATCAAATATACAGTGTTGTTGTTTCCAATATACAGTATTTACAGCTATGGGAGGTCATTTATTTATTTATTTATTTATTTATTTATTTATTTATTTATCTATTTATCTATCTATCTATTTATTTATATTTTTTAAATATAAATGTATTATCTGCAAAGGATGTCTATAAGACCAAAAGCAAAGTTGTGTTCATGGTTACAAACTAAATTACATCATGATACCTGATGTGATTTAAGTTGACCTTGAATAAAAAAATAAAAAAATGATTCCGAGGCACACACACTAAGCCATAATACATTGTTTATACAGTGATTATTTACTGCTGTGGGACAATATGAGGGTGATATTTCCGCTTGCATGTTTGTAACATTATGTTGGCTGCATCTGGATTTAAAAATACAAAAGCAATTCCAAACAAGAGAGATACATTTTAGTAGAAGTAATTGATATTTGGTTGTGGGGAGGGGAGGAGAGGGGGGTGAAGTGTGTGCTCGTGTGTTAATAATGAAACTAGCTTTTCTGATTAATTCTTATACCTACCTGAGCTATGACGGGCATTGTATTGACTATAGGAAACTTTACATGCTATGAAATCACAGTGTACGCTTCTAAAATGTATTTTGTTAATGATTTGTTCTCCTTTGTAATCTTTCAACTTGTAACCTAAATCTTTAAGTTAATGAAATACACATGATACTGTAACATTTTACTATTTGCAGTGTATGCTATTTTGTATAATTTTAAATCATATGTACTATACAAATACTGTATACATTTTTTTTGTGCTATAAACTGTGCTGCAAACTAAAAATTGTGCAATTTTTCATTGTTCTCAAAATGTAGCATGGAAAGTGCTCTTTATTAATAGAGTTCTAGCATCGCCACCTTTTTAATTTAATTTAATTTTTTATATACATTATACTTGACTTGTGCAGGATCATTATGAAACCTGCAAAGTGCCTGTTCAGAACATATACTTCCCTTTTTTTCCCCTCAGAGCATTTACAACAGCATCAGTAGAAAATGTTTATGCTAAGTCAGTCTTCAGTAATCTCTCCGGCAGGAGCATATTTGTGTGCCATTCTGGGAATTTCTCAGAGATAGAAATCTTGAAGATGGAATTAATTTCGAGGAGAAACTTCATAGCCTGTGCATGAGTGCTTTCTTTATCACCTGTCTCCATTTGGCATTCGGAGAAGGTAAATCAGAGTGTGTGATTTGTTATTCTGCTCCACTTGAGAGTTGAACTAAATAACACTTGGTCAGAAATTCTGATTGAAATTGTAGGAGGATATATTTAATTTAATGCTCCTTTATAGCATCTTCTTGTTTGGCTGAGGCGCTGCCATCCTAAAGGTGGGATCTGAGTAATGCTTCACTGTGGGAAGTAGGAGGAGAATTAATTTAAAGAGAAATGGCACTGGCCGAGGATCAGAGCAATGGGTAACCACAAACTTGGCCTTGTGTCCTAATAGCAATCTTGTACCCTAAGGGCACACAAAAGTGCCAACTGAGCCTGTTTAATTTTATATTAGTTTAGTGGTTTTATGAAAAGCTGATAGGAGTAAACTGTATTTCAAGAAGAGAGTTACACCTGTGACTATTAAGCATGAAAAAAGTTAGTTTTGATTTGCAGTGTCTCTGTTTTAAGATAGCTGAACATAGCTTTCCAGTGATATATTGCATGTATTATTAAAAGCATCACAGCTCTTCTTCCCTGACCAGTAACCCAGTCTGTGTGCAGCATATCAGATGTGCAGTTGTGCCTGATCTTTTGACTTAATGCAAAGTATTCCAGCCTTCACCCTATTTTTTCCTTTCAACATAGCTGTAGGCTATATAAAACGTTGTTTGTTAAAGCAACAGCCTGAGCATCTGCTTTTGAAATGTCATTATTATTAAATGTCTAGATTCTGGTACACACATTAAAACAATTGCAACCTGAAGGCACTCAAAGATATTTAGTATACTTAGTACCGGTGCTGTAGCGATCCAAATATCTTATTGATTTTTAACCCTTAATGATTAACTTTTTTAATCGTTAGATGACATTTTAAAATGTAAGGTCATCAGGATTAACAAGCTTTCAAAGTATATACAGTCATACAAGTTTTAAAAGGCACAAACTTTGGTCTGAAAGCACTCTAGTACATACACTTTCTTATAATTTGGTCCGAAGCACAAAACGGACACAGCAGAAATAAATGGTACTGTTCATTGTCTAACACTCTTTTTTTATATATAAATAGTTCTCTGAGATTGCTAAAATGGTAATCGAGAAATATGAAATAGAGTGGCCTTCATATCACAAGGCCAGGGGTCTACAAATGGAAAAAAACTGAAATAATGAAATATTTCCAAGGCAACAGACTGTCAGCAAGAACAGTAATGCATGGACATATCATTGAGCCTGCAGAAAGGATATTAGATCTTATAGTTGTATTGCCAACTGTTATAATGGGACTTATTAAAGAGATATCCCCCACCGTCTTCCCTGTAATATTTGAAAATCATTGCATTCAAACAGCACTGTTTTTTATAAGTATAAATCAGAATAGCTCTTATATCCTGAGACTCCTTAGCACAACAGACATGGTTTTTTTTTTTTTTTTGAGCAGACACTGAATTAGGCTTGGTTTACACATTACGTTTTATGATTTCAGTAGAACGATACATTTAAAAAAAAACATCATTTTTGCACAGCTGCAGTGAAGGTCAGACACTGTTTTAGTGAAGGTCAGAAGACACGAGAATAGGATGCATCCTGGAAGATATTTAAAGGGACGGTTGCAGGTCTGCATTAGGGCTTTTATTATCACAAGAGCTGATTTTAGTCATTTTGTTTTATTGTAGAAGACAACATCAATGTACATTTTTATAGTTTAATATCCTGCTATAAGACACTCAATTGATATCATTGGGTTGAATTCATGGAGCTATTTACTCATATATTTACACTATAGTACACAGTATGTTTACATTTTGTATAGGCAAATATATTTGTTCAATTTTCCCCTTTTTTTGGAGAATCTTGTTCAGCCTTTTATGATTTACAGTTCAGAGAAGGACATGCAGAAGTAGCCAATGCCTTGCTGAGCCTGCTGTTTGTTAAAAAGCCTGTCCTTGAGCATCATGAGCGATCTGTGATGATCTTCCTGCTAACCCCCTAATCTAGCATTTACCAACAAGGTGTTCCCTCCTGCACCCCCCCCCTACCCGCCAGCCTGATCAAACACCACTAGCACAGAACCCATCTTGACTGTCACAAGTCAAGTTTAAGCTCACTGCCTTGCACTGCGCACAGTCATCGAACCTTTTACTTTTACATTCATAACATTTCAAGTTTTTTTCAAGGCACTTTTACAACCCCTCTAGATACTTAAGAGTGCTATGTTCCAAACTTAAACATGCATGAAATTGATTTGACATATGTTCAGACTTGAGGGCAAAAATACAGGACATTGGATTGACTGCTAGGCAGCTTTATTGTATGATTTTTATTTTAATTTTTTAAAAATTATAATATATATTAAATTATATTTAATTATATGAGTTTATATGCAAGACAGCCTGACTGTCACTCTTAACTGAATGTTATGCCTGCCACATGAACTTTTCGCTCCCTAATTATTTATGATAAAGCATTCCTGAAGCGTGATGTAATCTAGGAGTGCCTCGTACTGGGCAGTATTTAGGCTTATTGTGTCGTGTGTGCTCACAAGCAGTGGTGATAGTGTATCTGCTTTAGACTAAATACTGTACCAAGATAAGACTAGAAACCTGAACTTAACACACATGCAAGCTTTTTTTAAATGTGACATTCAGTAGAATTCAATTCTAATTGAAACATAGTTACACCTGTAATTTGCACCTGTCAAAATATATTGTAAAGTTTAAGAATAGAATACAAATTTTGCACAGTGTGCGTATTCATTTGTGAAGAAATCTAGCTTTTTAGTTTACTCCTCCCGTTTCTTTTAATTTTAGAAACCACCTTCAATGTATAGCAGGCTTAGACAGAAAGGAATACCCATGCCTACATCATATCCGAAATACACACAATTATAATATGTTGAAGGTGTCGTGGGAAAGATTGAAACAAGAGATGGCATAAACACAAGTAAAACAATGCTCTCAAAACAAATCAAGTTGAAAAAAGTCAGCTCTCTTCAGCCCACCGTGATTCTTATGCCGAATCAAACTAAATTAGTTTGACAAATGAAAATCAAATCCAGTCATAATTACAGTTATTTAATGATTCACGATCAGTTTTTTTTCATGTCCTTATTGCTTAAATAATTTCAAAGCTTGACGCTATTGTGGCATAGCTTATAAATCAGTATTCTCACATCTCAAATTACTGATTTGACAGCCTTTACAATGTTAAAACACATTTAGAATGTCTCTTAATCTTCTTGGTAAATCAAGGTTCACACAATGGAAATTATAAAATGGCAAGAAAAGAGGGCAAATAACACGGACAGTTTTGTAAGTGCATTACAGCAAAACTGAGCTTTATGGTTTTGCTAATAACACTAAACATTAACTGTTATCTGAAGTGTTCATGAACTAACAAAAAACAAAGTTAAGGACAAGCTTAGATCCAACTCTTCCTCCCCCCCACCCTTAGATTTCCATTGCTCTGTGTAAATGTAATTTGTTAATCCAACTGAATTTGTCATAGATAAATTTGCATGGATTATCTTGTCAGTGCTGTATCTGCATTCTTTTGTTCATAGTTTATTCATAATTTAACAGTTTGGCAATGAGCCGTTTTTGGAAGCTCACAAAGGAAAGCATGACCTTTACCAGCTGCCACTACCCAAACCAATCGACGGCACAGCAAGACAATAGGAAACGGAGAATTCCTTCAGAGCGTTGATTGACTTGCTATTCATCTAAACCTGTAACCACTCAAGAATTTCTACAATATCAGTTAGAACCTCCAGGAGTTTTCTTACTGCTTTATACAGGATGGATGGCAAGAAATCTTGCATGAGTTCTTGAAGTATAATTATTATTTGGAACACCTTTTTTATTTTGACTACTTTTTTTTTACTATTATATGCCAGGCATGAGGTTTGGTTAAGTGGTCATAAAAACTAAAAGGCTGCATGCCCAAAACAGTGTGTTCTGGCAGTCTTGTAAGTCCTGCAGAGATCAATCATTGGAGATTCAGCCTTATTTCAAAAAGAGAATGTTCCAAGTATCTGGCACATTTCAGGCTGGAAGCTTAACACATTTAACTCGCTGTGTCAGATCCCAGTCTGGATGCTGGCACTGTCAAGATACTTTAACGGGTAAGTGCACTAGCTTGCAAGTGCTAGGAATCAGTGCCGTGGTCATGGGAAGCAGTCGTTGCCTGTAATACTTGACACATAGCTCTAGTAATACAGAATGGCATTTTGTCACCTATTTCTATTTTGAGTATATACTCTTGTACTTATTGCATAATACTTGATGAATCGTTGATATGCACAAATTCAACCAGTGGGATGAGGCTTTGCAAGTGAATTCCTGTTACCAAGATGGCTGATCTGCATTCTCTGAAAGTAATAACCTTGTTCTGATGTAAAGCTAAAGGTGCTAGCTGGTGGTGCCAGCCAGTATCTCAATGCTGCTACTGTACATGGCTTTGATGATATTTAGTGGTTAAGTACTAAGAAAAGATGGCTTCCAAGGCAGAAGATATGCAGTGTTCCACAGAAGATTAATCTATAGCGAAAGGTCATATATCACTGTAAAAGTCACCCAGGGGAGTGTGGTATGCTGATGTGATTTGAGTGGATTATTTTTTTTTTATCTTTATCTAGTCTGTCCTGAATTTACATCCTGCTATTTTGTCCTGGATTGTTAGAACACATTTTTGTAAGACATTTACCTTTTTTCCCCCCATACAGTGTATTACAGAATAATACTGACATCTTAAAGAAAGGTACAAAGAATAATCTCCTTTGCCCAAACCATTTCTTGCTTAGATGCTATCTTGTTTGGTGGCATACAGTAGATGAGCAGTATAATATATAGCATTATATTAACTTGAAATGTTTCATTACATTCTATTGAAATCTGGAGGTTGCTTTTTACCTTCCTTTTTCTTCACACCAACTTGAAACAGTACAGATTTTGCTAGAAGGTCATCTTAAAGATTTTTAAAGACTTTGTTTCATGGCTGTGTAGCTTTCTTCCCTTTTAATAATTACTTTCATCTCATTGTAGCCTCGCTTTTGAAAGTGTAGGTCAATAAGGATGGGCGCATTCAGAATTTCATGATCTGTGTAGTGGAACAAATTGAAAGCAAAGCCTATATCAATCACTGTGAAGGGAGGGTTAATTGTTACTGCTTCACAAGCCTCTGGACAGATAAACCAGTAATGAAATACTTATGGCTGTGATATGTGAACACTTGAGAATGAAACAATAAAAACAGAAGGGATGTTTATAGATAATAACAAAATAATTGCAAAAACAATGAGCTGCAATGAAGGAAAATGTATGCAATGTATCCACTTTTTGATTTCAACGTAAGAATGAAATATTTAAAAGATGTTAGTTTGTGACATTATACATTTGGTTACATGCTAGTGATTTGGACATATCTGGTGGAAAAACTATATTTGAAGAAACAGAAAAGCATGAAAATAATTCAACTTTCTTGTTCTTGAGTGAAGTCTACAAATACAAAGTTTGAACTAAAATGTAAAGTCTTCAATTTATGGTCAGTTAAAAACAAACACATATATAAAGTATGTAGTTAATTGAAGTCTAAAGTCCATGACAGCTATCACAACTCTGTGGGTAATTCTGAAAATTAATGAGAATGATAATACTTGAAAGACTGTTCCAGAGTCTGCCCAAACTCATTAACTAAATCTCTCATTTAAATACATCCTAAAGACTTTCAAATAGAAAAAAAAATACATTAATGCTATATAAGCATTAACTGGATTTAAAAATGCTGAGGTGCTAAAATTTATGGAAGAGTGAAACTCTATCAGACTCTTAGGGGTAGAATAATTTTCTAAATTGTGGTTAATACTAATGATGCTCAAGATATGTGCTGTCAAATAGGATAAATAATCTGCAGCTTCCTTGTTATCAATAATATTATGGGCTATATATATATATATAAGATTCTTTCAGATGTTAAAATAAAGTGAAGCTGAATAAAGTCCAGGATAGGTTTCCATGGATTTGTGAATTCAGGTGGTTAACTGAAGTTATTACAAAAACTACTACAACAACTTATTTATTTGCAGAAATTCTTTCACTCCTGAAAACGAAAAGCTAAGCAATGCATATAGTTGGCTAATATAATCTATTTGGGCCCCTAAGTTAGCATTTCAAGTGTTGGAATAAAAAAAGAGAAATCACAGATTTATGGAGGTATGTGTTGAGATCCCTGATCAGATGTGAGGGTCAGCATGTGTGAACACAGGGAGTTTTTCTTATGGGGGGGGGGGGGGGGGGGGGTTACTTTACCTCTGACTACATTTCCCTCATGTTTTATTTTCCATATCAAATGCTTCTTGAGAGGTGTCAATAAAGATGCACTAAGCAGTACCGTACACATTTTAGTCATGCTGGTATGCATACTGTATTTTGAAGCGTAGTCATCAGTAGTCATTAATCTTTCCCCTTCTGATCCACATATCTTGACACTGGCAATGAGAATCCAAATAAAAATGCTTTTGAAATTGTACAGCTCGATGTGCAATTATGTTTGGGTACGGCCATACAAAAAAAAAAAAAACACCGTAAAGGATTTTAAATTAAATTACTTTCGCTTCAGTATTAAGATGAGCGACAGCTGGATTTTTAGAGCATTTCACAGCAACAGAGAATCGCCAGAGAATTCCCCTGGTTTGCAACTACTTATTCTTATGGGTAATCCTGGGAAAACCACAGACATGTTGTTGATACGTTGTAATTTAGTGCTGTAACATGCTCAACAAAGATCCAGCTATGGTTTATCCTGGCCCCACTGAGCAGTAAGTACAGCTTGCCGTCAGAGCGAAAACTTGTTCTGATAACAATCACGGCCCATCCAAAACTTATTTTCTCTGTCTTCTTAAGGGTGGGGCTTATTAAGTAAATTGTCTTTATTTGGAAGAGAGTTTTAGAAGTGCTTAACCAGGGTATAGTATTCTCTTAGGTTAAAAGTGCATTGGTTGAGCTTTGTGGGGAAGTTTGCGTTGCTGCCGTTGGTGTTATTTCATGCACAGTATTCTCAAAAGCCATATTAAAGAATAAGATGGGTACATTTAAACCTGTACATTAAACATACTGCCTCATTTCTGACTTGCATTTGGAAATAGCAGATTATAATTAGGGTGCTAAATAAACAATATCACTGAGCATGTTACTCAAAGGCAGCTAATTGCCAATCACTGTATAAATGTGGGGTGCTGACTGTGAATCACAGTTTTACATTACATTACACTAGTAACAAGCCCAGCATTCTTGAAAAATCCTGCAAAACAGTATTGCACAGTACTTGTTACCGTATATAAAAAAAAATAATAATAATTAAAATAATTTATAGAATCACTAGGATTTGTGTGCTTATGGTATGCTTACAGTCGCAGACTTGGGGAATTACTGTATCTGCTGAGGATTTACCCAAAGGAAATAGGTTGCTCTCTTGCTTTGCATACTGTCCCTACAGTGTTTTTAAAAAAAGTAAGAAGAAAGCATCTTTAAATTCTCTGTGATGTTTACAGTAGTATAGTGGTACTAAGAGCTGTACAGTAGAAGCAGGATGAACATGGCAACTGTTTTGGTTCTGGTGTAAACATGGGCACTGTGGTGCTAAATCTAGAAGGGGAAGAGAAGGGCAGGGATGGGATTGCCGTCTACTCTAGCCTGTTACGCAGATCACCGCACCACCTGGCTTTGTTTGTGGCATCTGGCTCCTTAACCCCTTTCCTGTATCTTCTGTCAGTGCGCTGCAGTAGATTGAAGTACTGCTAGAGACCTCTTGACATTTATTATTATATCAATGTTAATCCTGTTTCTACCAAGCCCTTCCTGTGAACATTAATGACCAGTCCTCAATACAATAGCAGTGTTGTGTTCTGTAGATATTCAAAACGAGCAGCAATATCACCTATCCCTATACCACAGGACTCCAGGCCCTTTAGTTTTAGGTACAGCAATGTCCTTGAATGTCTGAGACCAAAACGTCTTTGACCAGGTGGCCTGACTGTCAATGGTTTTAGTGGTGACACCCACACAGAGCAAGTGTGCACCCAGAGACAATATAAAAGAGCATCTTTATCAAATGCATTGCATTAGGAGACCCTGGAGTCTATCTGTTATTGATTTTAACTCCATCATCTTTGTCTGTGTGAAGCAACAGCTTTGAGGAGTTTTAATCGCTTGCTTCTTTGTATTTTAGCCATCATGATTGGGGATTCCTTAACAACGTAATGCTGGTCATTACTTTGAACTGTTTCCAGCGTCAGGCATTGGCATCCATTAAACTGCTAGGGAGTGTGCACCATGAGAAACAACAACTCCACAGGTTTACTGAGACCAACTAATCATTGCTAGTGAAGTTAGTCAGTTTTTTGAGTTAAAATATCTCAAGTTATTTTTTCACACCATAAATTGCCACCATCCTGACACACGTCATTGAATTAGTAATGGACACTATAAAAATGCTGAAGAACATTTAACTACACATTATATTGTGCAGGACTAACCGTAGTATGCTTCTTTCCTTACTGTACGTTCATACATATTTTAACAATATCATAACTGAAATCTTGCATGATTCATTATGATCAAGAAAACAAGTGTTTTACATCCATTTTCATCTTCTGAGCCCTCCTTAAAATAATTTTTCAAATGCCAATAGGTTTATCGTTGATAAAACTATTATTATTATTATTTATTTCTCAGCAGGCGCCCTTATCCAGGGCAACTTACAATTGTTAAAAGATATCACATTATTTTTACATAAAATTACATTATTTTTTCATACAATTACCCATTTATACAGTTGGGTTTTTACTGGAGCAATCTAGGTAAAGTACCTTGCTCAAGGGTACAGCAGCAGTGTCCCCCACCAAGGATTGAACCCACAAACCTCCGGTCAAGAGTCCAGAGCCCTAACCACTACTCCACACTGCTGCCCTCATAAACAATCATAATGCATCATAAGCAACAACAAGAGATCTTGTGAAGTCTACATGTTTACTTTGTCTGGGCACAATATTCAAAAGGTTTACTTAAGTCAGTTATCAGTTGCAGAGGTGTTGAAAATACTGCATGCAAATTCTAGTGGGAAAATTAGCAGGCAAAACTATTCACTATTAAGGCAAATGGCACATCTTTTTTTAATTTGCAGCCTAAGACCTGATGAAATTGAGAACAAAAACAAAGTAATGTAACTGATTCAAATGAATCTGGTAATGTGTATAAATCAAGAATAAACTATAGTAGAAAACGCAAGGGCTTGCCATGAAACCAACATGTTAAAACTGGGACCAGCATTTCAGAAACAGAGACGAGCTTTAGGCTTTCACTTGTTAAACACCTTCTTATTTCACTGCACGAGGAACAAGCAGCTTCACGGTCTCAAGCTGTTTGTTTATTACAGCTCTCAACAGCAGTTATCGTCTTACCCCGGAATTCACAGCCTTACCTGATCCGGTGAGGAAACTGCAGTACAGACAAAGAGTTTCCGTTAGACTGGCAGCTTGTGGTTGCTGGTGTTACAGAGAATTTTCATTTGAAAAGCATGCCCCATTGACTATGTCCTGCCTGCATACCCTTCAGAGCTCACTTTGCCTGCAATGGTATACAGACAACCTGCTTTGATGAATGGGGTATCTTGTCAGTTAAAATGAAAATTCTTAGCTGTGTGATAGCTTTATATTAATGCCTATTTTATGGATTGGAGCAAGCAGCTTGAGCAAGATGGATGTACCAGATCCATCAAGGGATATGCAATGATATCTGCACCTCGACTCCAGACCTTAAATACTGTGGACTCATCCCTTACGTCTTCACTGCCAATGTCCATCTTTCATCAAATGACAGTGTATTTAGAGTGCCTTGTTTCTATGAGTGCCTTTTACACCATTTTTTCTTTCCTTGTATTGACAACAAAAGGTATTTGATGAGCCATAATGAGGGCTATTATAGAACAGCAATCACACACGTCCGATTGGTCAAATCCTATTGCTTCACTCAAATCACAGTGCCGAACAGCTATTTTCAGTGTGATGTCAAAGCTGCTAAAAATGTATTTTTTTATATAACAAGGTATGAAATGATGCCCTTATAATACTTTATGTGTCAGGAATTCAAATTGAATGGCTGTTTATTTCATATTCGTTTCTATAGACTTGCAATTGAAATAAATAAATCCTGTGAATTCCATAATTATGAATGTTATATACTGCCTTAATTTTGCTGTAGATTTCAGCAGTCTTTATCATTCATAAGGTCATCAGTAACGATAATAAAGCAGATCAGTTTTATAATGGATCTCTTACAAACAAGGAAACATAATGCTTCGAAGCAGTGTTTCAGTAACCAGTATTCAGCGGCTTTAGGGGAAACTTAACATTGATACAGCTTGAGCTGATGGACCTGTTAACACCAATGTTTGCTCTTGAAAAGGGATTCAATAACTGTTTAAAACAAAAAAGCCTGAATGTTTTGAGTGGTCAGGAAAAATAAATTGTGGTCTATTGGCAGTAGCTGTAAATGGAAAAGGGTTACAGTGATTTTCAATGGCGTAGCTGTCAGCCACCAAGTGCTTTACAAATTGGTGTTATTTCCATTTTGGGCAATGTATCAGGGGATTGTTATACAAGTTCAGCAAGTACAGTATATCACTTTTATACACTTTTTTTAAGGGTGATGATATATCTATGTATTAATAAATGATACATATGTTGTAGCCAGCTGGTTTATAGGGTTTTGTGTGTGTGTATAGGGTCTCTGTCATTTAAGGATATCTGGTTATTTTAACCAGTTTTAGGGAACACAACAATAATAGTGCTACAGTACAACCCATTTAATCCATAGCTGTTTTTTTGTTTGTTTTTTACAGTTACTGTACTTTTTTCACATAGTTTTTTTTGGACTTTAGCTGCTCATGACACTCGAACAGAGTCATGTTCATAGCCGTTCTGCTGCTGAACCTTGTGTTTATATATAAAAAAAGGACGTTTTTTGCACGCCTACATGTGCGACGTTTAGGAGGAGCAGAATTCCTGAGAAAACAGTGTGAATAGAAACCAGTGAGTAGAATCAAGGACTCATGAGCAGGGGAAGCTGAGTTTGGCACTGCTAATTTGTATTAAAGTTGTTGTTGCATGACAACAGAAAAAAAAAAAAAAAAAAGATTTAATGCTTGCCACCTGAATCAGGCCATGCAACATTGGTTGCTATAACTGCTGTGAATTTGAATCAAGGCCAGCATTTCTAAATATGAAGTCAAATGATGATCTCGAAACTGCAGCACAACTGCGTTGCCACATGCTACTGTATTTTATATTTTAAAATGTGTTTTGTAGGGTTAGTTTAAAATGTAGTTCTCACTGTATTATATATTTGCATCTTTATTATGTATTACTAACACATTCATAGGTTGGCGATTCATTTTTTAGAAATATACCATATTTATTAGCTTTAGCCATAAGGCAGAAAACAATTAATGGAAATGCTGAAAGAATATACTGTTGTACTAAGGAAAAATGTCTTATTTTTTCAAATAAAGTTTGTCCTATGTGCTTTGCTGTAAAATAAAGGTGATGAAAAGAAGTGTAGTAAATCATTGCTGACTTGGCATGGTAGGCTGGCAGGCTGCTACCCCATACTGCAAACTCTCACAACACGGAAATGAATGAGGTGCTCTGGATAAAATACTTTTGTTCATATTTGATTTACAGTAAAATGATTATTGTTACAAGTTCAATCTTTTTTTGTTGTTTATTAAATGCATGCAATGGTTTTTAGTAATTATATCATGCAGTTTATTTAAATTGACTGGATTTCACTTTTAGATGTTTGAATTTCAAATACAAAGTGCTAAATAATGCATATGAGATCAAAGTCATCTATGTGAAATTCAGTTTGTAGATGTAGAAATGCAATAATTGCTTGTATTGGATGTCCTTAAATGTCTTACAAATTATATTAGTGGTTGGAGTGTATGCACCTCAGTATGTACTCTATAGTAGTTTGACCCACACAATTCAATACTTCTCCATTGAAAATAGAAAGTGTGATAATTACTACTAATAATAGTCAAGGTCTTTGGTGTTAAATAGACCTATTACAAGAGTCTTGTTCTTATGCGAATTGCATGGAAAGTCACAAAAAGACATTTTAAGATTACCAGAAAAATGTAAGTTATGTAAAAATGAATAATGGCTTTAAGTGTAAAGGCATTTAAGTTTCTGAGGGGAAAACTGAGCCAAAACATGAGGTCTGTTTTGATGTTTTAAATAAAATATATTTCCTAATTCTCTTGTGCTCAGAGGGTCAGTCATGATGTATGATGATTTGTTTGCCTACACATCTATAGTATAGATTTACTGGACACAATGATACAACTTAATGCTGTTCAACTTCATGGCTTTGAGGAAGATACGGTATCGTAGCTTTGAGAGTGGAGGAGTAAATAAGGCATGTGTTTATTCACTGGTGTAAGTCATTAAGGGGGAGAGAAGCATGTATGGGCCCCAGCTATTGAGAATGTGCCAGTCAGGAATGAAAACGTCTTTTCACAAAATCATACCTCTTCCACTTTCTCTTCCATTACCCCTGTGCACAAAAACATTTTTTAACCAAAAATGCAATGTCAAAAAACTTTTTCACAATACATTAAAGTTATGGATATTTTCTGTTTTTTTTCACAATACATGCACAATACAATAGTTATGCAGAAATGTGGTAATCAGTCCTGTTGGAGGCTTACAGTAGCTAACAAAATGTTTCTTGGCTATTTGGGTCTTTAATGAAAAATACATACGCAGCTGTCTATCTGTACTGCATCTGCCACATGAAAATGAGATTAAAATCCCATTTATTTCACTTATAAAACTTGTACGTATTTCAGTTTTGGATACTTTTTCTTTGCTTGTCATATGTCACCTTATACTGTAATTTTCAGAATATAACGTGTTTCCTGTGCATTGCGCATGCCCTGGACGTTGCGCATGCCCTGGACGTTGCGTGTGCTCTGGGCGTTGCGTGTGCCCTGTACGTTGCGTGTGCCCTGGACGTTGCGTGTGCCCTGTATGTTGTGCTCATGAATGAGCAGTTTCCTTTTACATATCTTGTGGAACCTGCACCCTGTGCATATGTTGAAAAATACTTCTAGTTGAAACATTTGTCACTGAATTTAAGTTTCTTTTAGAGTTTCTCAATTCAGCATTATTGAGGGTTTAATAATAAGCTGTACAAACTAAATAATGGATTGACTTGAAGGGTTAGTATTCATATAGGTTGTGACTTATGATACACATGTATACCGCACGCCTCATATAAAACGTGCATCTCGTGAATGGCGTGCTATAATGCTTCTAAAATGTGGAAAAGGGTGTGCGTAATATTCTAAAAACTGCGGTATACCTGTGTTACAAATAACTTAAACATTGTTAAGTGCCAGGAGAGCAGCATGGTCAATGACTCTCATGTCTCATCTACAGCATCAGCCTAAGGTTTGTGGATATAGGTCAAAGACAATGGACCAAGGAAAGTGAAGAAGTCTGATTTAAAATGCCTGGAGAAAATTAAATGTTAGTATATGGTAGTGTTATATAAAAGACAAATGACATGCAGTAATCATTGTAAGCTGATAGTGATATCGCTTCAAGCCAAAAGCATGGTCACATTAATTCTCACAGGCAGGTTGTAGGTTAGCATTAGCAATCCCATACTATATGTTATCGCCTTTAGCTATGAATACATAATTGACTGAGATATTGCCAAGGCATTTTTAAGATAAAACCCAACTTTGTTAAAAAAGAAAAAAGATAAAGCCATTATTTATTTACATTTAAATAACTTATTTTTCTGTGCAGCTTACACACGTTCTGTTTTCAGTGTTTGGTTGAAATTTACATTTTTTATATAAAAGTTACTTATATCATTTTAGCATTGGGATTGAAACCCATTATTGTCAAGGGAGATGAATATTGAGGGCTTGAGGGACAAACACAGTATAGCTAAAGATGTCTGCACTCTCCTGTGAGTTAATAAAGTGAGGCCTTTCACAGTTATTTTTGTAATGAAACTTATGTATAAATTCAAGGCTGGAGGAAGGGGAAGGGGAAGAGGGGGAGTGTGTCTTACCTTTGCAATATCAGACATTCTGGTGGCGAAACACTGAGCATCAAGTTTATCAATTTGAGCTGGCCAACTGCACAACTAAATGTATGTGAAAGTTAACAAATCCCCAGGGTAAATTGAGTGTAAGAATTTTCTAGTCTGTATGGAGTTACTGAGGTGCGACATGGTAGATTGAACTTAATGCCTCAGGCAAGAGCAATCAAATAGACAGTTCAAGATCTGCCAGCGTGCAGCTTGGGAGCTTCTGGCAGCACTACAAATGGTGCACTTAAAAAAAAAAAAATAGAAAAAGGTATTTATTAATATTTCTCTTCTTTTGAAAGATGCATTATACAAAATGAAATAAGGATGTTGGCTAGGTATTTTGTTTTAGGTTTAATTTGTTTTCGACTGTATTAAACTCCTAAATGTTGACTTGTTTTATAGCACCTACAGTACCTGTGCAAATACTGTATGTCTAGATAGGAGTTATTACATCCAAGAAATGTCGTTTTATTCATTTTTGTCATAGCAACCCATAGACTTCCGGAAGCATTTATAGTACGTAGTTGTAACACCATGCATAATATTTTTTTAACCACAGTATTGTGGATATTTTATGATCATAGCAATGTCATAGTTACTGATCTTCTGGTAGCAAAAAATGTTTTCTCATTATTTTCTGACACAAGTTGAATCAGATAGATTTTTTTTTTTTGCACCACACTTACCCCTGTTGACAGTAGCATTTGTACAGTATATATACAACAAAATAGCAATGCATTTGGTTTTTAGCAGGAAAACTGCAGCATATACATATTCAAAATATTGTCGCAGTGGTGTAGTCTTTGTTTCTGTGATATCTCCATTGGTTTAGTTTTACACTTTAGATGTATGTAATTAAATATGATAAGGTGTGGATTGTAATGTAGGTAAAGTACCAATTTCTACTACATTTTAAAACTGCACGGAAGCTTTTAACCTCACAGAGAGCTGCTGTCGCATACACCATGTGCTCAACCTCAGCATTCTGGTAAATGATTTCAAAGATTTATGTTGGGGGAAGATTCATTATTCAAATAGGTTTCCTTGTGGGCTTCATCCCAAGTCTCAACCAGCACGTATTTTCATTTTCCTGATGCATCACTCGAGATATATATCTATCTATCTATCTATCTATCTATCTATCTATCTATCTATCTATCTATCTATCTATCTATATATATATATATATATATATATATATATATATATATATATATATATATATATATATATTAGATGCTTCTCAGAGAGGTTACCAGGTTTGTTCTCAAAAATGCAGATATTCCATGTGTTCCTACACATTCCTTAGTGATCTTGTTACATAAAATAATCAAGCAAACCATAGTTAGAACCATTAATGTCTTAACTCACGTAGGATTTCGGGGGTACTGTACCTGTCCTGAGCTTGCGTAGCTGTTGAGTAAAATGGATTAACATTTATTTAAAATGCAAGAGAAGGTAGTGTGTAAAAGGCCTTTCGGAATACAATTGTATGAAGAACCTCTGTATTCCATTGTGCAGCTAATGCAAAATCCTTAGATTCGATTGCTGTGATGTCCCTGGGGGCTGACTGTAGGCAGATTGCATTTTAAGTAGGTACCCATAACTGTCCTCAAGTACAGTATGTCTACTGATACAGATACTCTGTGTTGCTTGACATCTTGCTCATAAATGATACTGTAATGTGTTAAGGGTAGGTTAGCTGTAGATATTTTAATTTCCAGCTGAGTGTTTACGGTTACTGGCTTGTTTTAGTATCATGTTAGGGTTAGTACAGAGATGGGCATTCGATCAGGCCATTTCAAACTGTTGTAGGCTTGTATTGTGATGCCAACAAGGAGTAGCACAACAGGGCAGGGCTAAATACAGGAAAATGGCTTGCAGCGAGGAGCGGACTGAGATGGTGGTTTGTGCGAATATATGTACGAATGAAGAATGAAAAAACTGAAATGAAGCCATATGCTAAACGGCTGAAGTGAGGGACTTGGCAACTTAATTGTGGCTTAATGAAGTTCATCTCCCCCTCCCAGGGTGGTTGTTGTTGTTGTTGTTGTTGTTTAAATCCACATACAGTACCTAATTTATGCTGTCTTTCACTTAAACATACCATCTCAGCATTGAGCCAACATGGTGTTGCAAGGCTAATACAAAGTTTGAAATAGTGTTTTAAATCCACATAGAGGGTATTATGAGGAGCTGGCAACCCAGTTACCTGCTGTCTACAGTGCCAGGGGTCCTGAATGTCACTTACTTTGGAGGGGATGTGGAACTTTGTGGATAATGAGGTTAGAAATCAACTTGTAAAGTTCATTACATATTCCTTATGAAGCATACTGCATACTGTATAGTACAGAAGTAGAAGGTTAGTTTAGCATTTTAATTGCATCCATGGTTTACCAAGTACATTAATAAAACGACTATGGCTGTGTTTATTGATGATATATAAAAACTTGTTTACTAAATGCCACGCTGAACTACACCCCTACAAGCTAATTAAAAACTCATCTTCAATGGCATTGTTAAGTAAAATAATATAAAAATGCATCTTTCAATTTGTCTGAAAGGCTGCACAGTATGTATGAATATAATAAGACAAAATACTTGTGCAATATTGCATTCAAATGCAAATAATATTTTTTAAAAAAGTCTCAAATATGAGGAGCAGTAGTATATATGTGAAGCAAACTACTTCAATCAAAAACCCATCTAGATAAACTAATTTGCAAGAAAACAATTTATTGAATGGCTAGACCTTTGCTACAACATGAAATGGCTGGGTAATGTAATGAATGTGTTTCTTTAACCTTCATATTCATGACATACTGTTGGCGGGCGCATTTCATCTTATTTATAGAATTGTATTATAAAATGAACACTGCTATGTAAAAGATAAGACTGTGGAAAGTCTACAGTTTTGGTTCTGCATGGTTGGTAGTTCCCAGACACTTACAGAGTTTACATCTTTATGAAATTGAGTTTTCCACAATCATAGTGAAGTCTCCATGTTGTACAATATTACTGCGTTTTGAATGCCAGGTCCAGTGGTTAAAAGTATAATGAACAGCAATAGAAGAAACAGACACGATGTACTGTATATGTATACAGTGCATTCTATAGACTGTTTTGAATATTGCAGTATTTAAAAAAATGTTATAAAATTCACAGGGGGTTCAATAACACTTTAATACCAAATTAGCAGGGAGGCCTACATATTTTTATAGATTCCTTGCACAAAACTTGCTGAAGAACCATGGCGACATCAGAAATGAAAATGCCTTTTTTTTTTTTTTCTAAGAACACATTTTCACATAAAACAATGGCCATTTCAGTTAAAAGTGGTCCTCAGCTGTAGCCTATTTGTGAAGTGGCCCTCATTCTGAAAACCTGAGGAGCAACTGTTCGAACTCCTGCAGATTATCAAGATCAGCCCTCCAGAAACAAAACCCCTCTCCTGGCATGTTTGTTAAAGCAATTTTCTACAGAATCTTCTCTTTGTAGCTGTGACTCTAAAGTCAAGGAATTTCCATTCTGTCATGGGAAAATGTAGTGGAAAAGGAGGGGAATGTCTCTTGAAAGCATCTTTGTCTGAGCACTTTTAATTGGTTTTGGTTTGAAAAGACAAGGTACATAAAGGGGACTTAAATGTATTTTTTTTTTAACAAACGGTGACACTGACAATGAATTGTGCAGACATACTCAGTGATGTGACAGAAAACGTTTTATCCATCCACGCAGGTTGCTTTTCACCACTCGCAGGTCAGATTGTTATTTTTTTTGCCAATACATTACATGTTAATTACAGATACATGATGTGTAATTAACTGCTGAATTAAAATATATTTGCGTAGCCTGGCATTGCCATTGTTCACAGAAACAGTAAGGATAACATGGCATTAAAAGTGCTGTGTGTGTCTGTGTATGTGAAAGCTAGTGCAGCTGGTTTATATTCGACAAATTTAATTAGACTAATTTCAATGGAATTAATTAGGGAAGTGCTACATGATTTAAATAGGGAGGTGATTAAAGTCATTGTAAGACTTCTTTGCAACTCTTCCTAATAATTTAATTTGGGGAAACTGTTTAATAATTAGATTAGGGAATTATTATTTAATTGACTGTTTTACTGCAAATGGTAAAAAGAGAAGTTTATTGAAAACTTAAAACTTTAAACTTTTTTAAATCAGTGGAAAAGAAAAGCTAATAAACACTGAAATCGCTGATGAGGCAACCATTATTTCATACAATTTCCTGATTGGTTGCAGCCCCCACACTCAAACAAAACTAACTGGCTCTCCTGTGAAAAGCTTTGTACAGCATTCTCAACATAGCAGAGATGGGTGGTCCAGTGGTTAAAGAAAAAGGGGCTTGTAACCAGGAGGTCCCCGGTTCAAATCCCACCTCAGCCACTGACTCATTGTGTGACCCTGAGGAAGTCACTTAACCTCCTTGTGCTCTGTCTTTCGGGTGAGACGTTGTTGTAAGTGACTCTGCAGCTGATGCATAGTTCACACACCCTAGTCTCTGTAAGTCGCCTTGGATAAAGGCGTCTGCTAAATAATAATAAGTTCAGACTCCTGGAAAGCAATGCATGAGGTCATAACTAGCCGTATTCTCACTGTATACTTGAGGTTTACTGTGGTCTGCCTATCCAGTGCTAAAGGGTATAGTGTTCACAAATGCAATCGGCATTGCTCTTTAGCCAAAGCAGATGTA
Organism: Acipenser ruthenus; assembly: GCF_902713425.1. NCBI lineage: Eukaryota > Metazoa > Chordata > Actinopteri > Acipenseriformes > Acipenseridae > Acipenser > Acipenser ruthenus. Next base: position 24,353,428 of record NC_081206.1, read on the forward strand.
ATGAAAGTTTTTCCGTTTCGATTGATGAAGCGGGATACCATTCCACCCAGCTGTGAGGACAGCCCAGACTGTTTTCAGCACAATGGTGGCCTATTATGACACATCTCATTCAACAGGCAATCAGTATTTTAATTGGTGATTAGTGGAAACTCGTTGGACTTGCAATAACACAGTAGGAAACCTTTTTGTATTTATTTATTTTGCTCTCGTCTTGATTCTAGAACTGTCAGGTCTATGGAAAATAACAAGGCAGTGTACTGCTGGGGTTTTTAAAGACATTACATAGGAAATGACCTTTTCCTTAGACACAACATCATACTTGTTTTGCTTACAGGAAAGCAACAAGGCTGTTAAATATGAATATTTAACAGCCTTGTTAAATATGTATGTATGTGTGTGTGTATATATATATATATATATATATATATATATATATATATATATATATATATATATATATATATATTTATGCTTATTGGCATATTTTCAAAACATTACCTCCAGAATTTAATTTACTCATGCTAATACATTCATTTAAGCAATCTCAAGTTTTGTAACATTAACGTATATATTTTTTGCCTTCAAAAAATAAATAAATTAATCATAGTTTTTAAATGGCTGTGAAAGTATATTTCAAGGCCAACCAACTGTGATTGTGTTGGATTTCCCTTGATATTGAGAAATATTATTTATTTATGTATTTATTTGTTTATTTATTGGAATTCCTGTGTATGCATTTATTGTTTTAGAGGAGTATGAATGTTTACATATTATTCACTTCCACAACAGCATGTGGTAGGTACATTTTTAATCAGTACAGGAAAAATAAAATCTATCCACCGAAAAAGGAGTTTATTACTGTAAACTAGTCTGTTAATGATTTCATACTTTTAAATAAATAATGTTTATCTTCTTTTCATATTAAATACTATACCACCTAGCCTGACTGACATGCTTTTCAGCCAGTGACATGCTTTGAAAGAAATGCTTACAGAAGAGAAAGTATGTTGTGATATGCTTTCATTTTCAATGTTTAAGATACATTTTAGGTCATGAACCATAATCTTTTATGTAACTATATTCTTCAAAACATATTAATAGAATGATGTCAGATATCTAAGAAGAATAGTGCTAACTAATTTCCTTTTTTTTTTCTTTAGAGAATATGACAAATGTAAGTACTGCTGAGAATAATATCAATTAAAGACGTTCCAGCAAAGCTTGAATGAGCACAGGTTTAATATGAAATGACATAAATCTTGGATAGGTTTTTGTAGTGTGAATATTAAAAAACACAAACACACACACACACAATCCAAACATTTAAATGAGATTAATGATGTCTGAAAATGTAGCTGCAGTGACTTACAAAGTTGATTTGTCACTGACTGATAAACGAGTTACTTTCTGTAATCAAATAAAACATAAATGTGTACGTTTTATTTTGCCTTCTTTCTATATCGCTACACATATTTGATTTTAGTGGGGATTTAAATATTCCTCTGAAATACAGTGTTGACAGTTGGCTGGCCCTGTAACATTGATCAGAAAGCATACTGGCAGCCTCTCTGTGTTGTAATAGCACTTTAATGGATATAAGCTATTCACCCAGATCCTTCTCAATGTCAAAGCAGGTGAAAAAACTGCTATCATTTAAAACAAGTTCCTCAATTCACGGAAAGCTATATTAAAATAAAAAATAAATAAAAAATGAACTATCTGTGTTTCTCCAACAGACAGGAGTTGATTAAAAATGTATCATGTGTCATATTAAATAGAACTAAGTTGTAATATCCATATCAAGTTTTATTATAGTTTAAAATATACTTTTACCATCTGAATATACTTTAATAGTAATTGTTTTTCTGGTATTTTGAGGGAAAACATGTATTTATATACATACTATATGTACATACAAGTATGTATCTGATAATTAGGAAAACGATAACTTGATAACAGTTTATTTATATGCCACAAACGAGTATTGGCATTCCCTTTTATTCTAACTCGGCCCCAAACCATTTAAAAAGTATTTTTGGTTTGTATTCCCAGTCCTATTGCTTTATTTATTTATTTATTTATTTATTTATTTATTTATTTATTTATTTATTTATTTATTATTTAAATTTAAAATTTCCCATTATTTTACCCCCGATTTTCTCCCAATTTGGAATGCCCAATTATTATTATTATTATTATTATTATTATTATTATTATTATTATTATTTCTCCTTCACCGTGGCGATTCCCCACACAGCTCGGGGACGCGAGGCTCAGTGGGCATCCTCCGATCCCAGTGGCCAGTCGTCGTCTTTTTATACCCAGCCAGTCGAGAGTGGATGTCTGCAGGCTACTGGCCTCTGGAGGACAAAGACCAGCCCAGCAAATCTCCGCCCCCAAGCTCACTTGGCGCCTGGCCTGTAGGGGTCGCCGCAGAGCGGTGAAATGAAACAGTCCAAGCTGGATCTCACCTCCACAACCCCGGGAGCGCCAAAGCCAATGCAGCGCCCCCCCCCCCCCCCCCCCGGAGACCCCAGCGAAGACCGGCTGCATCGCACATCCAGGATTCGAACTTGCGATCTGGTTGTATGACTCACCCTGCACGCCAGAGGTGAGCCATTCGGGGACCCGTCCTATTGCTTTTTAACATTATTAAAACCACAACGGGAATAACTCTGTCCAGTAGTGCTTACTGGCAATCATGGGACAACATCTCTGGAGTGCTAATAATCAGTTAAAGTCCCTCTAGCTCTCAGTTTAGGTCATGTACAAACAGCCTTCCAAAGGCCACAGCTGAACTAAGAACCAGCCTTTTTTCCCCAAGGCTCCAGCAAGAGCGTGTTCATTTCCAGAGCTCTCTCACAACTGGTGGCTTAGTAGGTAGTACGCTTGCCTCCGGGCAGGAGGTTACAGGTTCAAATGGTGCTTAGGGATAACCTGGACATGCTCCGTCTAACATCACCCCAACATGCGGCCTCTGCTAAGAGTTGCCATCTTTCTGTTGAGATGTTACAATGAGCTTTTGCCTGCTATGTGGACATCACATATCCCAGGGCACTTGTCAAAGAAAAGCATAGGCAGTGTTTTTTATGGGCAGTTTTACAGTGGGGAGCTGAATGGAATCTCTCGCTGTTCCATGTTAGACAGCAGAGAACACTGCATAGTTAATGATGCCTCTGGTGCACTGGCCAGATCCTTCCAAACACTTGCCTGCTTGCATGCATGGGGATAGGCAGTGCCTCTCAGAATCCAGACATATACTGTATTCTCTGAAGGCTAATCTGGGTGTGTATTGGTCACACCAGGAAACCTTTTTGTTTTGCTTTCTGTAACATTTTAGTGCTTAATCTATACCTTTAACGCCCCAGGTTCAGTTTATTTTGCAGCCCACATTCCAAAATAACAATGTTTTTGTATACTTTAACAAGACGTGATGCACACAGGGCTGTGTCTGCCCTGTCATCTGGATCCCTGCCTGAATATTAATCATTGATAAAACAATTATTGGGCAATACACAGATGAAGGCACAACATTTGAAAATAAAAAAAAAAAATCTATTCTAATTCCATTCCATTACTGATACAGTATCTAAATTGGTGATGAAATAAAAAATATATATTTCTCCTTATTTTACAATAAAACAAGGACTCTGGTCAAATGCATATCACTGTCAATCAGGTGTAAGAATCCCTATATTAACCAGTCCTGAGGAAAGACGGGTAGACGGGTTTAACATTTTCTTGAGCTGGATTTGCTGTGAACATTTGTGTGATTTGTCATTTTATTGGTTGCTGCGCTCTAGACAGGGGGAAGGCGCAAAAGTTCTGCGCTGGTGATGACCTGATAATGGAAAGGAATGGAAAAAAAGCATGCATGATAAAAACAGCAAAACCACCAAAGACAATATTTACCTACAAGATGCTTTCAAAACAAGACAAATTTGGATGGAAAACGGGCAATCTAGGAGTTAGATGCACTACGCCTACGACGTCATCCCTTATGTTTGCTGTTTTTCATCTGAAGTTTGGGAAAACCTCTTTCTAGTAACGATAATAGACACTTGGCTATTAAAGTTAAATAATAACAGTGTTATTTTGTCTATTAAAAAAATAACCCAAAGACTCTTGGCAGTTTACTGCTTGTGTGATATGCAGTGTTGAAAGTATTTCAAACAGCAGATCGATCGTGTCAGATTTATTGAAATATATCCTTGATGTGCGTTGCTTATTCTTCTATTGACAAATAACTACTATTATTGACAAAAGGCTCTTTTACGAGGCTGTGTGCAATTGACAGGATATCTTCCCAGTTCTGGAGAATAACTGAGGCAAAGCAAAGGTGTCATCTGAACTTCTGTAGTTTAGCTTTGGAGTCTTTACCATTCCATTTTTTTTATCTAAGTTTATGATCAAGTGACCCTATCTTTTTTGTATATGATTGTCTTCTCGTGAGAACTTTGGGTGGGCAAAAGGCCTGCGACGCTGAGCGGTTTTGTCACCCCAAGTGCGAAATCAGATGACACTCATACCATAAGAGACAGGGTCAACTGTACGCATTAAGTTATTATGAATCTAATAATTCTGAAATAAAATGAATCAATATTTTAATAGAATTTTAAATAGATTTATATTTGTAATCCAAGATACTGCCTTTTTGAAGTTAATATTTTTTTGCTCTGCTAGTTGCTTCTGTTGATAACGTTGTTCTCGGAACCAGTCTGACATTGTATAGTCCCAGGCTCAGTCTCAGATGGAGCAGGGCCCAGTGTCAGCTTGGAGTCACACACTGGAATTCATCAGTCCAGTATTCATCATGATTCAGTGTGAAAACCACTCGCCCTTTGAACCCCCTCTTGAATTGGAATGAAATGTGCCTGAAAGTGAAGCGAAATGCATCATACGCAACAGCAGCAGGCCCTTGCCTAGCCTCTATTCCTGGTGTGAAATCGATACACTATCTTTCCTCCTGACCTGCTTCATGACCTCCATTGCTGCTTTCATGCTGAACAGCAATTGGTTTGAACAGCCTGGGTCTGTCGTTACATACAAGTGTTTCTTGAATTCACTCCAAAAACTGTCTGCAAGAGCAAAGGCTCTGTCTTTATCTGTAACGCTGCATGGACCGTGTTGTAATTATACATTACATGAAAGGACAAGGGCTCTTTATTTCTGATTTATTGTAAGTATAAGGGACTTGTTTGAAGTTCACCACCCTGTAAGGCACAGAAAAGTCGATTCCTCACTACTTAAAATGAAAACAAGTTTCTGGTAATAGGTGTCCTGTCCTTGTTTAATACCACTGCATGTTGGGGTACAAAGTTAAGTGTATATAACAGATATTCTTAATGGGAGATAGCAGTGAGGCGACTAGGGATTTCAAAGTGAGTTGAGGATTGTGCTTGGGAGTCTTAATAGAGGGTAATCTTTTTCAAAAGTGCGACTGAGTGAAACAAAGCAGTGTCCTCTAGGAAATCCTATACAATGTAGTTTACATACATGTAGCCAGTGCCCAAATCTATTTAGCCAGTGCCTGTATACAATGTTATATACTTTGTTGTTGAAGTAGAATCTTTGAAACTTCTGTTTTTGAACATACTGTATTATTAACCCCTCAACCTAGGACATAGTCAAAGTGA